>NC_138296.1:31540000-31555000 GCF_965601325.2 Salmo salar | reverse complement strand
TCTCTCTCTGTCTCTGTGTCGCCCCCCTGTTGGTTCGGGGAACAGAGTAGAGGTTAACCATCTCTCTCTCTCTCTCTCTCTCTGTCTCTGTGTCGCCCCCCTGTTGGTTCGGGGGAACAGAGTAGAGGTTAACCACTCTCTCTCTCTCTCTCTCTCTCTCTCTCTCTCTCTCTCTCTCTCTCTGTCTCTGTGTCGCCCCCCTGTTGGTTCGGGGAACAGAGTAGAGGTTAACCATCTCTCTCTCTCTCTCTCTCTGTCTCTGTGTCGCCCCCCTGTTGGTTCGGGGAACAGAGTAGAGGTTAACCATCTCTCTCTCTTTCTCTCTCTGTCTCTGTGTCGCCCCCCTGTTGGTTCGGGGAACAGAGTAGAGGTTAACCATCTCTCTCTCTCTCTCTCTCTCTCTCTCTCTCTGTCTCTGTGTCGCCCCCCTGTTGGTTCGGGGAACAGAGTAGAGGTTAACCATCTCTCTCTCTTTCTCTCTCTGTCTCTGTGTCGCCCCCCTGTTGGTTCGGGGAACAGAGTAGAGGTTAACCATCTCTCTCTCTTTCTCTCTCTGTCTCTGTGTCGCCCCCCCCTGTTGGTTCGGGGAACAGAGTAGAGGTGAACTTCCTGGATATGTTAATGTTCTCGTTGTCATGCATGCGCCCATAAATGTTTAAAAAGCATGGTGGTGGCTGTTTAAAGCAAACCTAATTAACACTGCGTGTATGGTGATGGAATCCATGTCTGGAAGTTTCCCCCTGTTTGTTACGAGAGAGAGAGGAGCGATGTGCAAGTCTGTTTAAAGTGCTTCCATACTGGGCCTATTGACAGAGGAGTAGGAGGGGCATAGCAGCTACTACAGAGCTGTGGGGGGTGAGGTGTGTGACTGCGTGTACTGTGTGTGTATGCACATGTGCCTGTGTATGTGAGAGAGGCTTGGCATAGAGAGTACTTCCAACACAGCCCTCCCCAGTGGTGTTAGGCTGCTGGTTGGTTATAGTCCTGGGTGGCTGCCCCTCTCTTCTGTAAATCTCTGGTAATTACACCAGCTCCATTCATGAGGAAACCCATGTGGATTTGGCTGGGCGGTACACTGTATTTTACTATATACCAGCATTGATGCACGGACCGGTTTAGGTTTTTACTTTCACTTCTATAACGGTATTTGAATGTTTGGTTTGTAATATGCCATGTGTAATGTCCATTTCCTCACAGACCTAGCCCTGCTCTGTCCCACTCAAGGAGCTCATTTGTTGTTGCTTGACCACAAGACACTTGTGTTCAGTCTGCATGATCAATGCAGCACATGCAACGATGTTGATGACAACAATGTTTCCACTTAGCTTCTTAATTTAAATCCACAAGCGTTCTATAAATACACTATGAGTTTGAGTTTCTTACAACCAGACCTCAACCTCAACAAACACCTTTGGGATGAATTGGAACGCCGACAGGGTGCCAGGCCTAATCACCCAACATCAGTGCCCGACCTCACTAATGCTCTTGTGGCTGAACGGAAGCAAATCCCCGTAGCAATGTTCCAACATCTAGTGGAAAGCCTTCCCAGAAGAGTGGAGGCAGCAAAGGGGGGACCAACTCCATATTAATGCCCATGTATTTTGGCCATATCACCCAGTCCTAGTGTGGGTTACTGTAGTGAGTTAGTGACCCTGGAATAAATGAGGGTGCTACCACAAGGTCTTCCCGTGGGCAGGTAAGAGTGTAAAGTACTTCAATATTCCTGGTCCTTGTTCTCCCTGGGAAGCAGTCTTTACTACCATTGGATACCTGTCTCCCCGTTCTCTCATTCTGACTCTACATACATGCACACACACTCACATACAATCATAAACAGAGTAGCAGCAGTGTAAATTATCATACACTGAGTATACAAAACATTAAGGACACCTGCTCTTTCCATGACAGACTGACGAGGTGAATCCAGGTGAAAGCTATGATCCCTTATTGATGTCACTTGTTAAATCCACTTCAATCAGTGTAGATGAAGAGGAGGAGACAGGTTAAAGAAGGATTTTTAAGCCTTGAGACAATTAAGACGTGTGTGTGTGTGTGTGTGTGTGTGTGTGTGTGTATGTGTGTGTGTGCCATGCAGAGGGTGAATGGGCAAGACATCATTTTTAAGTGCCTTTGAACAGGTTATGGTAGTAGGTGCCAGGCGCACCGGTTTGACTCAAGAACTGCAACGCGGCTGGGTTTTTCACGCTCAACAGTTTCCTGTGTGTATCAAGAATGGTCCACCACCCAAAGGACATCCAGCCAACTTGACACAACTGTGGCAAGCATTTGGGTCTACATGGGCGGGGGATCCCTGTGGAACTCTTTCAACACCTTGTGAAGTCCATGCCCGATGAATTCAGGCTGTTCTGAGGGCGCAAATGGGCAGGACGGGGGCGCTACTCAATAATTAGAGGTTTCTGATGTTGGGTATACTCTGTGTATATCCTGATGCCTAGTCACCTTACGCCTATACAGTTGAATTCGGAAGTTTACATACACCTTAGCCAAATACATTTAAACTCAGTTTTCCACAAAGAGGCACTGAGTTTGAAGGTAGGTCTTGAAATGCATCCACAGGTACACCTACAATTAACTCAAATGATGTCAATTTGCCTATCAGAAGCTTCTAAAGCCATGACATAATTTTCTGTAA
This sequence comes from Salmo salar, assembly GCF_965601325.2. Classification (NCBI taxonomy): domain Eukaryota; kingdom Metazoa; phylum Chordata; class Actinopteri; order Salmoniformes; family Salmonidae; genus Salmo; species Salmo salar. The sequence continues at coordinate 31,552,347 of NC_138296.1, read as the reverse complement.
TTTTCCAAGCTGTTTAAAGGCACAGTCAACTTAGTGTATGTAAACTTCTGACCCACTGGAATTGTGATACAGTGAATTATAAGTGAAATAATCTGTCTGTAAACAATTGTTGGAAAAATTACTTGTGTCATGCAGAAAGTAGATGTCCTAACCGACTTGCCAAAACTATAGTTTGTTAACAAGACATTTGTGGAGTGGTTGGAAAACGAGTTTTAATGACTCCAACCTAAGTGTATGTAAACTTCCGACCTCAACTCTACATACAGTGCATTCTGGAAGTATTCATGCCCCTTGACTTTTTCCACATTTTGTTACGTTACAGCCTTATTCTAAAATGGATTACATTGTTTTTTTGCCTCATCAATCTACACACATTACCCCATAATGACAAAGCGAAACTGGTTCTTAATGTTTTGCAAATTTCTAAAAAACAAATACCTTATTTACATAAGTGTTCAGACCCTTTGCTATGAGACTCAAAATTGAGCTCAGGTGCATCCTGTTTCCATTGATCATCCTTTATGTTTCTACAACTTGATTGGAGTCCAACTGTGGTAAATTGAAATGATTGGACATGATTTGGAAAGGCACACACCTGTCTATGTTAGGTCCCTGTCACGTCCTGACCAGCAGATGGAGCTGGTGTAGTAGTTTGGGGGTCAGGACGTGGCAGTCTGGTGTGTGTCTTGTGACTCCTGATCAGGAACAGCTGGGAATCGTTGTTCCTGATTGGGAGTCACATATGTAAGAGTTGTTTGTCACTGGGGTTTGTGGGGAATTGTTCTGTGTTGAGCCTATGCTTTGCCAGACTGTTGGTTGTTCGTTCATTCTCGTGAGTGCTTTGTTATTTTGGGTGTTCATTTTTGATAGTTAATAAAAGTCAAGATGAGCCTGCACATACCTGCTGCGTTTTGGTCCTCTTCTCTCCAGTACGACATTTTTAAGGATGAGTACGACTTATTTTATGACAGAATTACCCACCAACAAAGGACCAAGCAGCGGAAGAAGGCTGGCGAGGTAAGGGAGACCGGGAGGCACCCCCAAGACATTTTTAGGGGGGGGCACAAGGGGAGTTTTGCGGGGCAAGAATGGAGCCCCAGGCCAGCTCCCCGCACTTGCATGGAGGTGCGTGTTCGCAATCTGGTACGCCCAGTACCAGCACCACGCACCAGGAGTCTAGTGTGTCCTCGCCAGTCAACAGTCGTCATCAGAGCTGCCCGCCAGTCAACAGTCGTCGTCAGAGCTGCCCGCCAGTCAACAGTCGTCGTCAGAGCTGCCCGCCAGTCAACAGTCGTCGTCAGAGCTGCCCGCCAGTCAACAGTCGTCGTCAGAGCTGCCCGCCAGTCAACAGTCGTCGTCAGAGCTGCCCGCCAGTCAACAGTCGTCGTCAGAGCGGCCCGACTGCAGCCGAACAGTCGCCAGAGCGGCCAGACTGCGCCGAGCTGCCGGAGCGGCCAGACTGCCCCGAGCTGCCGGAGCGGCCAGACTGCCCCGAGCTGCCGGAGCGGCCAGACTGCCCCGAGCTGCCGGAGCGGCCAGACTGCCCCGAGCTGCCGGAGCGGCCAGACTGCCCCGAGCTGCCGGAGCGGCCAGACTGCCCCGAGCTGCCGGAGCGGCCAGACTGCCCCGAGCTGCCGGAGCGGCCAGACTGCCCCGAGCTGCCGGAGCGGCCAGACTGCCCCGAGCTGCCGGAGCGGCCAGACTGCCCCGAGCTGCCGGAGCGGCCAGACTGCCCCGAGCTGCGGAGCGGCCAGACTGCCCCGAGCTGCCGGAGCGGCCAGACTGCCCCGAGCTGCCGGAGCGGCCAGACTGCCCCGAGCTGCCGGAGCGGCCAGACTGCCCCGAGCGGCCAGACTGCCCCGAGCTGCCGGAGCGGCCAGACTGCCCCGAGCTGCCGGAGCGGCCAGACTGCCCCGAGCTGCCGGAGCGGCCAGACTGCCCCGAGCTGCCGGAGCGGCCAGACTGCCCCGAGCGGCCAGACTGCCCCGAGCGGCCAGACTGCCCCGAGCGGCCAGACTGCCCCGAGCGGCCAGACTGCCCCGAGCTGCCAGAATGCCCGACTGCCCCGAGCTGCCAGACTGCCCCGAGCTGCCAGACTGCCCCGAGCTGCCCCGAGCTGCCAGACTGCCCTGACTGCCAGACTGCCCAGACTTGCCAGACTGCCCCGAGCTGCCAGACTGCCCCGAGCTGCCAGACTGCCCAGACTGCCCCGAGCTGCCAGACTGCCCAGACTGCCCCGAGCTGCCAGACTGCCCCGAGCTGCCAGACTGCCCCGAGCTGCCAGACTGCCCAGACTGCCCCGAGCTGCCAGACTGCCCCGAGCTGCCAGACTGCCCAGACTGCCCCGAGCTGCCAGACTGCCCCGAGCTGCCAGACTGCCCCGAGCTGCCAGACTGCCCCGAGCTGCCCCGAGCTGCCAGACTGCCCCGAGCTGCCAGACTGCCCCGAGCTGCCAGACTGCCCAGACTGCCCCGAGCTGCCAGACTGCCCAGACTGCCCCGAGCTGCCAGACTGCCCAGACTGCCCCGAGCTGCCAGACTGCCCCGAGCTGCCAGACTGCCCAGACTGCCCCGAGCTGCCCAGACTGCCTGGAACGGCCAGAGCCTGACCCGCCTCCAGGATAGGTGGGTTGGGGAGGGAGGGTGTAGCACAGTGCCGTCGTTGACGGCAGCCACCCTCCCTTCCCTCCCTTATTGTTTAGGGTTACTGTTTTAGGGTTTTGTTGGGGATTTTGTTTGTTGGTGGTTTTTTGTTGTTGTGGTTAGGTGCATTCCGGGGTCTGCACCTTGAGGGGGGGGGGGGGGTACTGTCACGTCCTGACCAGCAGATGGAGCTGGTGTAGTAGTTTGGGGGTCAGGACGTGGCAGTCTGGTGTGTGTCTTGTGACTCCTGATCAGGAACAGCTGGGAATCGTTGTTCCTGATTGGGAGTCACATATGTAGGAGTTGTTTGTCACTGGGGTTTGTGGGTAATTGTTTCTTGTTTAGTGTGTTTGCACCTGACAGGACTGTTGGCTGTCAGTTTCCTTGTTTTGTTTGTTATAGTGTTCTTTCTAATTAAATTGAAAGATGAATACTAACTCCGCTGCATTTTGGTCCATTCCTGAAGACAGCCGTGACAGTCCCTCAGTTGACAGTTCATGTCAGGGCAAAACCAAGCCCTGAGGTTGAAGGAATTGTCCGTAGACCTCCGAGACAGGATTGTTGAGACACAGATCTGGGGAAGGATACCAAAAAACTGTCTGCAGCATTGAAGATCCCCAAGATCACAGAGGCCTCCATCTTTCTTAAATGGAAGAAGTTTGGAACCTCCAAGACTCTTCATAGAACTGGCCGCCCGGCTAAACTGAGCAATCGGTAGAAGGGCCTTGGTTAGGGAGGTGACCAAGAACCCAATGGTCACTCTGACAGAACTCCAGAGTTCCTCTGTAGAGATTGGAGAACCTTCCAGAAGGACAACCATCTCTGCAGCGCTCCACCAATCAGGCCTTTATGGTAGAGTGGCCAGACAGAAGCCACTCCTCAGTAAAAGGTACATGACAGCCCGCTTGGAGTTTGCCAAAAGTCACCTAAAGACTCTCAGACCATGAGAAACAAGATTCTCTTGTCTGATGAAATGAAGATTGAACTCTTTGGCCTGAATGCCAAGCGTTATGTCTAGAGGAAACCTGGCACCATCCAAACGCTAAACCATGGTGGTGGTGGCAGCATCATGCTGTGGGGATGTTTTCAGCAGCAGGGACTGGGAGACTCGTCAGGGTCGAGGGAAAGATGGACGGAGCAAAGTACAGAGAGATCCTTGATAAAAATCTGCTTCAGAGCACTGAAGACCTCAGGCTGGGGTGAAGGTTCACCTTCCAACAGGACAACGACCCTAAGCAGACTGCCAAGACCACACAGGAGTGGCTTCGGGACAAGTCTCTGAATGACCTTGAGTGGTCCAGCAAGAGCCCGGACGTGAACCCGAACTAACATCTCTGGAGAGACCTGAAAATAGCTGTGCAGCGACGCTCCCCATCCAACCTGACAGAGCTTGAGAGGATCTGCAGAGAAGAAAGGGAGGAACGCTCCAATGCAGGTGTGCCAAGCTTGTAGCATCATATCCAATAAGACTCGAGGCTGTAATCGCTGTCAAAGGTGCTACAACCAAGTACTGAGTAAAGGATCTGAATACTTAAGTAAATGTGATATTTATTTATGAACTTATTTTTGCTTTGTCTTTATGGGTTAGAATAAGGCTGTATTTTAACCATGTGGAAGAAGTCAAGGGGTCTGAATACTTTCTAAATGCACAGTACGTACCTCTATCACTCCCATCCCCATCACTCAAGCTGACCCTGTGCATAGCTTCTTACTTTCTTGTGTTTTCTTATTTTTATTTCTTGTGTGTTTTTGTTCTACCTTATGTTATTTTTAGTGCTTAATTGATATTGATTACTTACTACATATTTTGGTTTGTGTGCAAGAAAGGAATTTCACTCTACTAGTGCATTTGACATTAAAACTTGAAACCTCTTATCTCTCCTTCCTTCCTTCCCTCTCTCTCTCATTCCTTCTCTCTTTCTCTCGCTCTCTTGGCCACATGGTCCTGTCCTGCTTCTGAGAGAGAGGGAACGCCCCAGAGCCCAGTGCTCTTCTATCTTCTCTTGGCTCTCTTCCCAATGCCACCCTTCATCTCTTCCCTCTCTCCTGGCTTTGCTCCTCTCCCTTCTCTCGTTTCCTCCTCACTGCTCCTCCTCTCCCTTCCTTTGCTCTACGCCTCCCCTCTTTTATATCTCTCCCTCTCCTCTACATCTCTCCTCGCAGGTATTTAATGAAAAGATAGTTTTCATTAAAGGTTCTGTGCTGGCTGTCATTAGAGGTGGTCTGAGAGGAGGAGTAAAGGAAAGGAGCGGTCCCGTCAGAGGAGGAGAGAGAACAGGGGGTGGCAGGAGGGGAGGGAGCGGAGCAGGAGAGAGAGCGAGAGTAAAGGAAATGTGGATGACCGGAAGAAGAGATGATTTTCTAGCTCTCGCTTGCTCTCTCTCATTATCTCTCTCTCTCGTTATATCCCTCTCTCTCTCTCTTGTTATCTCTCTATCTCTATCCCTCTATCTCGTTGTCGCTCTCTCTCGTTGTCGCTCTCTCTCGTTGTCGCTCTCTCGCGTTGTCGCGCTCTCTCGCGTTGTCGCTCTCTCTCGCGTTGTCGCTCTCTCTCGCGTTGTCGCTCTCTCTCGCGTTGTCGCTCTCTCTCGCGTTGTCGCTCTCTCTCGCGTTGTCGCTCTCTCTCGCGTTGTCGCTCTCTCTCGCGTTGTCGCTCTCTCTCGCGTTGTCGCTCTCTCTCGCGTTGTCGCTCTCTCTCGCTCTCTCGCTCTCTCTCGTTGTCGCTCTCTCGTTGTCGCTCTCTCTCTCTCGTTATCTCTCTCTCTCTCTCTCTCTCTCTCTCGTTCTCTCTCTCGTTATATCTCTCTCTCTCTCGTTATATCTCTCTCTCTCTCGTTATATCTCTCTCTCTCTCTCGTTATATCTCTCTCTCTCTCGTTATATCTCTCTCTCTCTCGTTATCTCTCTCTCTCTCTCGTTATATCTCTCTCTCTCTCGTTATATCTCTCTCTCTCTCGTTATATCTCTCTCTCTCTCGTTATATCTCTCTCTCTCTCTCGTTATATCTCTCTCTCGTTATATCTCTCTCTCTCGTTATATCTCTCTCTCTCTCGTTATATCTCTCTCTCTCTCGTTATATCTCTCTCTCTCGTTATATCTCTCTCTCTCTCGTTATATCTCTCTCTCTCTCGTTATATCTCTCTCTCTCTCTCTCGTTATATCTCTCTCTCTCTCTCTCGTTATATCTCTCTCTCTCTCTCTCGTTATATCTCTCTCTCTCGTTATATCTCTCTCTCTCTCTCTCTCGTTATATCTCTCTCTCTCTCTCTCTCGTTATATCTCTCTCTCTCTCTCTCTCTCGTTATATCTCTCTCTCTCTCTCTCTCTCGTTATATCTCTCTCTCTCTCTCTCTCTCGTTATATATCTCTCTCTCTCTCTCTCGTTATATATCTCTCTCTCTCTCTCTCGTTATATCTCTCTCTCTCTCTCTCGTTATATATCTCTCTCTCTCTCGTTATATCTCTCTCTCTCTCGTTATATCTCTCTCTCTCTCTCGTTATATCTCTCTCTCTCTCTCGTTATCTCTCTCTCTCTCTCTCGTTATCTCTCTCGCTCTCATTATCGCTCTCGTTATCTCTCTCTCTCTCTCTCGTTATCTCTCTCTCTCTCTCGTTATCTCTCTCTCGTTATCTCTCTCGTTATCTCTCTCGTTATCTCTCTCTCGTTATCTCTCTCTCGTTATCTCTCTCTCGTTATCTCTCTCTCGTTATCTCTCTCTCGTTATCTCTCTCTCGTTATCTCTCTCTCGTTATCTCTCTCTCGTTATCTCTCTCTCGTTATCTCTCTCTCGTTATCTCGCTCTCGTTATCTCGCTCTCGTTATCTCGCTCTCGTTATCTCGCTCTCGTTATCTCGCTCTCGTTATCTCGCTCTCGTTATCTCTCTCTCGTTATCTCTCTCTCGTTATCTCTCTCTCGTTATCTCTCTCTCGTTATCTCTCTCTCGTTATCTCTCTCTCGTTATCTCTCTCTCGTTATCTCTCTCTCGTTATCTCTCTCTCGTTATCTCTCTCTCTCGTTATCTCTCTCTCGTTATCTCTCTTCGTTATCTCTCTCTCGTTATCTCTCTCTCGTTATCTCTCTCTCGTTATCTCTCTCTCGTTATCTCTCTCTCGTTATCTCTCTCTCGTTATCTCTCTCTCGTTATCTCTCTCTCGTTATCTCTCTCTCGTTATCTCTCTCTCTCTCTCGTTATCTCTCTCTCTCTCGTTATCTCTCTCTCTCTCTCGTTATCTCTCTCTCTCTCTCTCTCGTTATCTCTCTCTCTCTCTCTCTCGTTATCTCTCTCTCTCTCTCTCTCGTTATCTCTCTCTCTCTCGTTATCTCTCTCTCTCTCGTTATCTCTCTCTCTCTCGTTATCTCTCTCTCTCGTTATCTCTCTCGTTATCTCTCTCGTTATCTCTCTCGTTATCTCTCTCTCTCTCTCTCTCGTTATCTCTCTCTCTCTCTCTCTCGTTATCTCTCTCTCTCTCTCTCGTTATCTCTCTCTCTCTCTCGTTATCTCTCTCTCTCTCGTTATCTCTCTCTCTCTCTCGTTATCTCTCTCTCTCTCTCGTTATCTCTCTCGTTATCTCTCTCGTTATCTCTCTCGTTATCTCTCTCTCTCTCGTTATCTCTCTCGTTATCTCTCTCTCTCGTTATCTCTCTCTCTCGTTATCTCTCTCTCTCGTTATCTCTCTCTCTCGTTATCTCTCTCTCTCGTTATCTCTCTCTCTCGTTATCTCTCTCTCTCGTTATCTCTCTCTCTCGTTATCTCTCTCTCTCGTTATCTCTCTCTCTCGTTATCTCTCTCTCGTTATCTCTCTCTCGTTATCTCTCTCTCTCTCTCTCGTTATCTCTCTCTCTCTCTCGTTATCTCTCTCTCTCTCTCTCGTTATCTCTCTCTCTCTCTCTCGTTATCTCTCTCTCTCTCGTTATCTCTCTCTCTCTCTCTCTCTCTCTCGTTATCTCTCTCTCTCTCTCTCTCTCTCTCTCTCTCTCGTTATCTCTCTCTGTCTCTCTCTCGTTATCTCTCTCTGTCTCTCTCTCTCTCTCGTTATCTCTCTCTCAAATTCAAGCTGCTTTATTGGCATGAAAAACATTGTCAATATTGCCAAAGCAACAATGTACATTGTAATAAAATTATAAACAATAACAAATAATAATATAAGATGGCAGTAAATAATAATACAAAAATAATAACAGTTAATAGTAGAATGTAATGTAATAAATTTAAAAATATAAATATGGAAAATGAAACTATAACTAACTTATAACTAAATAATTGTCATCTTCACCCTTACATCAGTACTACAACTACTACCATCATTACCACTACTACTACCACCACCACCATCACTAAACTGCTATCATTACCATTACCACCCATACCACTACTATTTGGAATGATAAACAACAATAATAACAATAATCGTAATAATAAGTAAGTTACTGCTTACTATGCAGATGTTATTATTCAGTGTCCCTCAGGCTATGGCAGGCAAATACATATTTGGCTGCAAGAGGAGCCATTGCGCCTTTGCCCATGAGTATTTTTAGTTTTTCCTCTGGGTTTAATAAGTTCAAATTTGGAATAAATGTAGTCATTTCTATGAATAATGAATCTCTTCGTGAGGAATATTTATCACAGAAAAGGAGAAAGTGCATCTCTGTCTCTACCTCCCCTGTCGTGCAGTGACCACATACACGCTCCTCTTTGGGTAACCATGTCTTTTTATGTCTGCCGGTTTCTATTGCCAATCGGTGGTCACTCAGCCTGTACTTGGTAAGGATCTGTCTTTGCTTCGTATCTCTGACAGTGTAGAGATAATCAGCCAATTCATATTCTCTGTTTAGGGTCAGATAGCAATTTAGTCGGCTTTGGGATTTTGTTTTGTTTTTCCAATGTTGTAAATATGAGTCCTTTGATTGGTTCATGATTTAGTTTATTTGAATTCTTTCTTTTGAAGCGGTGCTGGTGTCAGCTTGGTTGGTGAGGTCCAACACCAGCTGACTGAGAGGGCTCGTTTCTGGGCTCAGCTCTTGGTTTGAAGTGCTTTAAATTGCAGACTTAAATTTGGACTTGAATTTAGATGTAGCCAAAATTTTTATGATCTTTTCTGTATTTTCATTATTACTGGAAAGCGGCCCAATTCTGCCCTACATGCATTAGTTGGTGTATTTCTCTGGACTTGTAGGATTTTCCGACAGAATTCTGCATGTAGGGCTTCAATTGGATGTTTGTCCCACATTTTAAAGTCTGGTTTATTGAGTGGCCCCCAAACCTCACTTCCGTAAAGAGCTATTGGTTGGATTACACTGTCAAATATTTTGGTCCAAATTCTAATTGGGATGTTGATTTTGAATAATTTCATTTTTATTGCGTACAATGCTCTGCGGGCTTTTTTCTTTGAGTGCATTCACTGCCATATTAAAGTTTCCCGATGCAGATATGGTCAGACCAAGGTAGGTGTCATTTTTTTGTGTGTTCAATGATGGTGTTGTTCAGGGTGGATTTATATTTGTGTTTCTGACATTTTTTTTTTTTTTTTTAAATCATGATTTTCGTTTTTTGGAAATGTACTGCCAGGGCCCAATTATGGCAATATTGCTCTAAAATATTAATGTTCTGTTGAATACCTTCTTTGGTTGGTTATAGAAGTACCAAGTCATCAGCATATAGCAGGTATTTCACCTCTGTGTCAAATAGTGTGAGTCCTGGGGCTGGAGAATGGTCCAACATGTCTGCTAATTCATTGATATAAATGTTGAAAAAGTTTGGACTCAAACTGCAGCCTTGTCTCACACCTCGACATTGTGCAAATAATTCTGTTCTTTGGTTTTTCGATTTTTATTGCACATTTGTTTTCTGTGTACATACAGTTTAAGTCATACACCTTACCACCAAGCCCATTTTGGAGAATTTTGTAGAATAGCCCTTCGTGCCAAATAGAATCAAAGGCTTTTTTAAAGCCAATAAAGCAAGCAAAGATTTTGCCCTCTTTTTTTTTGGGTGGATGTGTTTATTAATTAGTGTGTGTGTAAGGTGTATATATGGTCAGTAGTGCGATGGTTAGGGAGAAAGCCAATTTGACATTAACTTATTATATTTGTTTCTTGAAGAAAGATTTGAATTCTTGAATTTGAAAATGCTACAGAAAACCTTTCCCAAGTTACTGTTTATGCAAATTCCCCTGTAATTATTGGGGTCTGATTTGTCTCCACTTTTGTGGATAGGGGAGATGAGCCCCTGGTTCCAGACATCAGGGAAGCAGCCAGAAGTTAAAACCATGTTGAGCAATTTAAGCACAGCATTTTGCAACTCAGGTGTGCTGTTTTTCAGCATTTCATTTCTGATGTTGTCTAGACCACAAGCCTTCTTTGATTTAATAGATTTGAGCTTTTCATTTAGTTCTTGTTGGGTTATTGGGGAATTTAATGGATTTTGGTTGTTTTTAATGACTGATTCAAGGATGTTCAATTTTTCTTTAATTTCTAATTGGTTCTGTTGTAAGTCTTTTTGTGGGATGTTTTTGTACAGATTATCAAAATAAGTTTTCCAAATTCCTACATCTTGTATGGGTAATTCTTGTGGCTTTGTTGTGCTTAAATTGTTCCACATGTCCCAGAACTGATTTTGGTCAATTATGTTTTCAATTTCATCAAGTGTCTTGTTGGTATAATTCAATTTCTTAAGTTTCAGTGTTTGTTTATACAGTTTCAAAGTATTCATATCGTAGCTCTGGGTTGTTTTGCTGCTTATGTTTTTCGTTTGACATTTGTCTTAGGTGTTTTCTAATGGTTTTACATTCATTATCAAACCATTTATCAGAAACATTTTGTTTTTTGTTTCTGATGTTGCATTTCTTTGGTTCTCTCAAATTTGCTTTCGATACTGCTTTTTGGAATATGCAGTTGATGTTTTGAGTAGCCGAATTGACACCATCTTTACTGTTTTGGTATTGTGAGTCATTGAAAAACTGTATAGAGTTCATCATTTCATTTGAGTTCAACGTTTCAATGAATCTCTCTGCACTGTTTGGAGCCCATCTGTAAGATTGGTTTATGTTGTAGAGTTTATTGGGCTGTTTTTTTGAATGAGTATTGCCGGTTAATTTCTTCAGAAACACGTTGATCTGACAATGGTGTCTGTGGTCTGACAGTGAATGCACTAATGGAGGAGGGGTCGATGTCAGTGATGGCATAATCGACTACACTTGTCCCAAGAGCTGAGCAGTAAGTAAACCGACCTAAAGAGTCCCCTCTGATTCTACCATTAAGCATGTACAGGCCTAAGGCTCGACAGAGATGCACTAACTCCTTCCCATTTTTGTTAAGTATTTGGTCAGGACTGTTTCTATTATTTATAATAGGGCTACTGTACAAGGAGGGGTGTCCAAATATGTGGTGGTTACCTCCCACATCAGTGTAGTCAGGCTCAGAACCTGTTCTTGCATTGAAATCTCCACAAAGAAGCACTTTACCCTCTGCCTGAAATGTAATGATTTCTGTGTGGAGATTGTCGAAAAACTGATCATCATAATATGGTGAATCTGAAGGAGGAGCATAAGCTGCACATATGTATACTTTGTCACAATAGATTGTACCTTTGTTAAGTTTTAGCGAAATGTGACTGGTACCTTTTTTCATTTCATTCAGTGCTAAGTCCTGCTTATGCCAAATGATGATTCCACCTGAGTCTCGGCCCCGTTTAACATTTTTATGTTTGATTGATGGTAAACTTTCTCTATAGCCTGAGGGACACTATATGTCTCCACGACACCATGTTTCCAGTAGGATTATGATGTCCTGTCCCTTGATGTTTTTAAACAATTCTGGATTTGTTTTTTTATAACCAAAATGTGAAGAGTATAGGCCCTGGATATTCCAAGAGCTGATAGTTAACCTGTTAGGGCTAGGGGGCAGTATTGACACGGCTGGATAAAAAACATACCCGATTTAATCTGGTTACCACTCCTACCCAGTAACTAGAATATGCATATACTTATTACATATGGATAGAAAACACCCTACATTTTCTAAAACTGTTTGAATGGTGTCTGTGAGTATAACAGAACTCAAATGGCAGGTCAAAACCTGAGAGATTCCTTTACAGGAAGTGGCCTGTCTGACCATTTCTTGAACTTCTTTTCCATCTCTATCATTTACTAAGGATCTCTGCTCTAACGTGACACTTCCCACGTCGTCCATAGGCGCTCAGAGCCCGGGAAAAAACAGAATGTCGTCATTCCAGCCCCAGGCTGAAACACATTATCGCCTTTCTCAAGTGGCCGATCAAGGGACACTGGGCTTATGCGCGTGACCCCGACCGCCCCCGCCTTTGGGATTTTTTCCTCTGTTTGCCGAAAAGGAGATTCCCTGTCGGAATATTATCGCTTTTCTACGAGAAAAATGGCGTAAAAATTGATTTTAAACAGCGGTTGACATGCTTCGAAGTACGGTAATGGAATATTTAGAATTTTATTGTCACGAATTGCGCCATGCGCGCGACACTTCTTTACTATTTCGGATAGTGTCTGGAACGCACAAACAAAACGCCGCTATTCGGATATAACGATGGATTATTTTGGACCAAACCAACATTTGTTATTGAAGTAGCAGTCCTGGGTGTGCATTCTGACGAAGACAACAAAAGGTAATCAAACTTTTATAATAGTAAATATGATTATGGTGAGTGCTAAACTTGCCGGGTGTCTAAATAGCGAGC
>NC_138296.1:31327500-31535000 GCF_965601325.2 Salmo salar | reverse complement strand
GGCTGGAGTGTGTCAGCAGTTCCTGCAAGAGGAAGGCATTGATGCTATGGACTGGCCCGCCCGTTCCCCAGACCTGAATCCAATTGAGCACATCTGGGACATCATGTCTCGCTCCATCCACCAATGCCACGTTGCACCACAGACTGTCCAGGAGTTGGCGGATGCTTTAGTCCAGGTCTGGGAGGAGATCCCTCAGGAGACCATCCGCCACCTCATCAGGAGCATGCCCAGGCGTTGTAGGGAGGTCATACAGGCACGTGCAGGCCACACACACTACTGAGCCTCATTTTGACTTGTTTTAAGGACATTACATCAAAGTTGGATCAGCCTGTAGTGTGGTTTTCCACTTTAATTTTGGGTGTGACTCCAAATCCAGACCTCCATGGGTTGATAAATTGGATTTCCATTGATTATTTATGTGTGATTTTGTTGTCAGCACATTCAACTATGTAAAGAAAAAAGTATTTAATAAGATTATTTCTTTCATTCAGATCTAGGATCTGTTATTTTAGTGTTCCCTTTATTTTTTTGAGCAGTGTATATCGCTCTCTCGCTCGCTCTCTCGTTATATATATCGCTCGCTCGCTCGCTCTCTCGCTCGCTCTCTCGTTATATATATCGCTCGCTCGCTCTCTCGTTATATATATCGCTCGCTCTCTCGTTATATAGCTCGCTCGCTCTCTCGTTATATAGCTCGCTCGCTCGTTATATAGCTCGCTCTCTCGTTATATCGCTCGCTCGCTCGTTATATAGCTCGCTCGCTCGCTCTCTCTCGTTATTTCGCTCGCTCGCTCTCTCTCGTTATTTCTCTCTCTTTCTCTCTTTCATGGCCATATGGTCCCGTCCTGCCTCTGAGAGGGTGGAATAGCCCCAGAGCCCAGCAGACATCTCTTCCCTCTCTCCTGGTATTTGTTCTCCATCTCTTATCCTCTCCTGTGGCCCCCTTCCCTTTCCTATTCTCTCTCCCTCCCCTGGCCCCTCATCTTTCCCCCTCAGGCAGAGATGTAGAACAGGGTGTGTGGTAGAGAGGAGACATGTACCAGTGTGAATTGGTGCCAGCTGAAAGCCCTCTTTCTGTCTGCTCCTTAGGCAGTTATTTAAACACCACACCAGCGAACTGGCTGGGTGTCATGTAGGGGAGTGCCAGAACAATCCCGGCCATCCTTTCTAGCCATCTTTTTTCTCTTCCCTCTTGTTATCTCTCGCTCTCTTGTTATCACTCGCTCTCTTGTTATCGCTCACTCTCTTGTTATCGCTCGCTCTCTTGTTATCTCGCGCCCGTGATCTCGCGCCCGTGATCTTGCGCCCGTTATAATCTTCTTCCCTCTGTCCATCTCTGCCAAAGCTCCAGACACCTGCAGGTATTTAATGAGAAGATAGTTCCCATTAAAGGTTCTGTGCTGGCTGTCACGAGGTGCTCTGAGAGGAGGAGTGAAGGAAAGGCGAGGTCCCTTCAGAGGAGGAGAGAGGGTGGGAGGGGGCGGAGGAGGAGAGAGTGAGAGAAAAGGACATGTGGATGACAGGAAAAAGGGGAGATGATGGGCAGAATTGGATGGATAGGAGAAATGTGCAGGCAGACAGATTAATGGGTTGGTATGTGGGGGAGAAGTGTCTTTACTTTCCTCACTTCTCTAATGAGACACCCTGGTAAATGGCTGGTCTCTCTCTCTCTCATCTCTGACAGGGCTCATACTAACCTCACTCACCAAGGTCACAGTTTAAATACACTGTATGGATCTAGTTTTAAAGCAGTGTACTGTATGGATCTTTAGCTCCGGTCCTGGAGAACTGTGTGCAGGATTTTGTTCCAAAACCAGCTGGGATGAAGCAAAACCTGCACACCAGTAGTTCTCAAGGACCGTAGTTTTCCACCCCTTACATACATGAGTTGGAGAACTTCCTCATAAAACGTACTGTATCTCTGCCTAAGGGGTTTTGCTTACTGTTAAGTGTGGCTAGCTCTATTCAGAAAGTTGAACAGAAGTGTCTTTCGGATACTCAGTCATCCTAAATTGGTAAGTCAGTGGTCCACCTTTAGGCAGACCGAGGTAGTGTCAGAGAGCATCGGTTGGTGGGCATGATTGGCTTGTTTCAGGTAGCCTCCATCTTTTTCACCCACTCTGTCACCTCAGGGAGTGAATGAACCACTGAAGGGTTTTCTCATTCTACCCCAGCATAACTCTTACTTCATAACAGTGATGATACAATAGTGCTTCTAGTCTCATCCTAACCACCCTACAGCCTCTTTGTATCCAGAGCTTTCTTTCTATCTTTCTCTCTCTCCTCCATATCGTTTCTCTCCTCTTTATCTCCACTGTCTCCTCCCAGGGAGTGTGTGAATAAATGAGGTGGGTGCTGATGTTCAGCTGTTTCCTCCTCTTACTCCTGCTCTTTCTTTCTCTCTCTCTCTCTCTCTCTTGGTCACCCCCCCTTCTTTCTCCTGGCTGTCTGGCTGTCTGTGGGTAAGCACTTTGCCGGGTGACAGCGCCCATCCTTCACAGGGCCCTGCCATATGCTACGCTGCTGTCAGAGGAGACTGCTGCAGATGCTCCAGCTGCTCTCTTCACCCCTATCTACCTCCCTACACACCTCCCTTTCTCGCCTCACACACCTCCCCAAAACTGAGACGGGGAGATGTGTAGAGGCTCAGTGAGACTGAGACACAAAGTGAGAGACTTGGTTAGGGAGGGTAGACAGAGAAAGAATGGGATGAATGGAAGATGGGTGTAAGAGGGTGGAAATAGTTTGAGAGAAGATGTGACAGGGTTTGGAGTAGGCTTGGGCAGTATCCAGATTTTCATATTGTCATATCGCCCTTCTCATATACCAGGATTTACGGTATAACTGGCATAGCACACAAGGTGGGTGCTAAAAACACATGAAAAGCCCATTGGGCCTGTATTACCAGAATGCTAACAAAATTAGCACAAACTACTATAATAGTGAAATCACATAGCTAAATGCTAATGGACAAAAAACGAACAAACTAATTGCAAAGACTGGCAAATCCAGCTCATAAAGTTATACAAGCATAGCTACTAGCTACCGGATATCATTTTCGATCTGTATGGACATTTACAAGCGAAAGTGAACAAGATAAATTGTGCAAATGAACAAAGTTGTGATGCTTGCTTTTCTGAAGGAAGAGCAGCATGTGTACATGGACCAGATGGGAGAAGAATGGAGGGGGGGAAAAACACTAGTCGGAAGCACAGGGGAAAAATAGCTCATCCAGAGATCTTTGACTTCTGTCAGAAAGCCATACTAAGATATCTGATGGAAAACATTGAGTAGTGAATTGTATTAAGTGTAACTTCATCACCTCATGTG
Source organism: Salmo salar (assembly GCF_965601325.2). Taxonomy (NCBI): domain Eukaryota; kingdom Metazoa; phylum Chordata; class Actinopteri; order Salmoniformes; family Salmonidae; genus Salmo; species Salmo salar. Next base: position 31,531,670 of record NC_138296.1, on the reverse strand, counting down.
CGCTGCACAACAGAGACTCACTGATAGATATAGAATGCTGTGGACTCACCACATGGCTTTACCCGTTGTGCTGTCTATAAACAAACACGTGACTGGCTCAAGTGTTCTGGGGAATTACGATAAGCTTCATCATTTAAAATGTGACAGGTGAAATGAAGAAAGCAATCTGCTTTATCTCCTAACGTATTGCACAAGTGGACTGCAGGTAACAACTTAAAAAGTAGCTACAAATATGAACCTTTATTGAGAAAGTTTGAATAAATATTTTTGAATATTGGAAGAACCATCCCGTGGCTTTTTCCAAATACACCGTTATACGATATACCGCCCAAGCCTAGTTTGGAGTAGGGAGAGAGCGAGGGTAAAATGGTGAAGAAAGGAGTTGGCGACAGAGAGAGAAATAAAGCAAGATGACACTTGAGAGAAAGAACGAGGGTTAGAGACCCAGTAACTGAGATGGACAGATGAATAGTGATAGATGGAGAGAAGGTGAGAGAGGAGAAAAGTGCCTTTTGTTTCATGTTGATCCTCATCTGATCCTCATGGGGCGGCAGGTAGCCTAGTGGTTAGAACGTTGGACCAGTAACCGGAAGGTTGCAAGATCGAATCCCCGAGCTGACAAGGTAAAAATGTGTCGTTCTGCCCCTGAACAAGGCAGTTAACCCACTGTTCCTAGGTGTCATTGAAAGTAAGAATTTGTTCTTAACTGACTTGCCGAGTTAAATAAAGGTAAAAATAAAATAAAATCTACTGGGTTTTCACCATTTCGCTGTGTCCTCAACGTTGACCTCAAGTGTATCTGTTCCTAGTTGGGTTAGGCGGTATCCAGATTTGCATACCTTCATACCGTGCTTGTGCCTTCCCAGGATAGGCGGTCTTACTGGTAGTGCACACAAGGGGTGCATTTTGTTAGCGTACCAGAATGCTAACAGGTACAAAAGAAGACCCATAGCGGTTAAGTAAACGCTAACGAGCGCTAAGACCAACAACCCAGCTCATACAAGTTTGCAAGTATCTCAAAACACACAAAACAAATATTAGTCAGCAGGGATCTTAATCCAGGAGAGGATTATCTCTTCTGTTACAAGAAGCTTGATATTTCAAGCTAACGTTAGCTGTTTAGCAAAACCTAGCTGGAGAGAATTTGTCACATCTTAGATAATTAACTTAATAGTTATAAGATATATAGCTGGCAAACATTAGTAGTGAATATCATACAAGTGTAACTTGATCACCTTCAGTTGCGCTGCAAGGAGTGACTGGCCTTAAGAAGCTCCCGTTTTGCTCATTGTGCTTCTTTGTAAATAAACACACGTGACAGCTGTTTTGGAGAACAAGTACTGCTAAGCTTCATAATTAAAAGTAATGTAACAGTCAAAATAATGAATGTAATCTGCTTCGTCTATTACCTAGTGCACAAGTTGACTGCATGTATTTATATCAAATGTACAAATATTCATATTTGCTTAAAACGGTATTATCGTACGAGGGTATTTCAAAACCTTAATTTCTAGGCCACCTCGTTCAGGTTGAGAACAAGTTACACCTTGACGCAACAACATCAACAGATCTTTAAACCCAATCAAAAAGCCCCTTTAGTTGTTCTTATACAGAAGGAAGCACCCAGTAGCGGTCTTCCTCCCGTGCTCCTCCAGATCGCTTGCTTCAGGCGCTGTTAAATCAGGCCTCCGTCTCAAAGCTATCAGTTTAGTGTCTCTGATCTTCCAGCAGAGAAAACACAGCTACTTTCAAGGGACCTGAATGGCTGGCCTGCCTGTTTTCCTGCATCCGTGTGTCTGCGTTGGTCTGTCTGCACTTCTCTCTGCCACCCAGGCAGTTGTTTGTCTCTGTGGAAGAACAAACCTGGCGAGACAACAGTAACACATGGCTCTGAAACAATGGGAAACTGGCTGCTGTGGCTCCGGTCCGCTCTCTCTCTCGTGCGCGTCGTTCACCAGCTTGACTTCAAATCATGCATGAAATATGCCTCTGCCACCGTCTCTGTGTCGATCCACTCAAAAACGTCTGTGGCGGTCGGGTGCAGGTGCAGGCTGGTCTGCTGAAATACCAACTGTAGATCTAGTCCAGTACCCTGGTGTGAATGGTGTCTCCACGGACTCAATGGAATGCTCATCAGTAGTGTTAACTGTCACTCACCATCTAATAAAGTAGGGGAATAATTTGGCTCATCCACTATGAAGCTTTAATGGGTTGCCAGCAGGGTTGACTGGTATGTTTTGCCCCAGTTAAGCACCTAGATTTAAGTCATTTGGTTTAATGTATGCATGTGTGAGTGTGGGCTTTTAGAAGTGTGTGGCCTTATTTTGGGGATTGCTGATACCTCTGAGGAAAGTATGTTTATAAAGACACTGTGTTTGCATTCAATATAGTTTGTGTGTGTCTTGAGCAGCACTGTTTACTCTGGTTGACTGGAGAGCGGCTTGGAGAGAGCGGAGGAAGGGCCAGTCATGCATTATAAAAAGCTGCTGATGAGTTCTGCGCTCGGGGGTTCAGACGACAAGTTTAAAAGATCACACACCTATTAAGGCAGAGCTGAGGAAAGGTGTGCGTGCGTACGAGACCCAGTCAGCTCTGGATTGATCAGAGAAAAGTCTCATATTGAACATAAGACACAGTGGAGGGAAAAGAAAGTGTTCCATAACTTAATGAACTTGATTTGCAAATTGTTTCAGGACCATTTCACGCATGGCATACTGTAAATCTATAAACCGACACGTAGAGGAGTAAAAGAGACTGACGCATAAATGAATGAATCTTCTGGGCTCTGAGGTTCCATAGCAACTGTCTGGTCTGCTGAGATCAAGAGGGCTGCTGTGAGTCATTAATAAAGAAACCAGCAGGTCAGGGGTTAAGGCCATTAATGAACATCGCCACCATAATGATTCAGTAATAAACGGCCTTGCTGACGAGGATGATGGTGATGATTGTTGAACATGCTGGTGATGAAGATGATGACAGGAGAACATGACTGAGGGGTGAAGACAGAGAGTAGTTCGGTCAGTGTGTGTAAATAGAAGCTAGCTGCAGAGCTACAGCAAAGTGTTGTTTCCACCTGGTTAGTTGATGGAATAATGGGCCAGGTTAGCCAGTGTGATTAGCCTAGCGTGGCTAGCCGTGCCATACAGCGGCTGAGTGCACCACCATGCTTATTGGTTTATTTATACCAACAGACGCACATGAAACAGAAACACTCCCGTCTGTATTTGCCACTATAGATACTTAGTGCGGCCCAATTGGCACCCTATTCCCTACAGTCAAAAGCTGAGCACTATATAGGGAATAGGGCGCTATTTGAGACGCGGCCATACAGAGTGCATTTCAACAGACCCAGTGCTGTCTGTGTTGACTTACATGTTATCTCCCTCTTACTCAGTCTCCAGTTTACCTCTTTTAATCTGCCTCCTATACTGTCTTCTTTCTCCTTCTCTCTCTCATCTCAATCTTCATGTCTCCTCCACACATGTCCGTTTCTCCCAGTCTTTGTATGAGTTGCTAATCAATGTCTTATGAGTGCCTTGTGAGTACTCTTGAGTGAATGTGTGTGTAGGTCTGTGTAGGGGTGTGTGTGGAGATGGATGTACATCATTCATACTAAAGTCCCCCTGGAGTGTGATTTATGGAGCCAGCTGTGGGTACCAGACTGTGCCACACACACAGGGATACACAATACTCATGGTCACAATGCTCTCCTCTCAACAGCACCATTTTCTTTGTACTGTGCCCCTGTAATGTCATCACAGGAAATGAGCTTGTGTTTATGAGAGTCTATTCCCTCCATGGGATCCTATACCCTCCTATTATTTCTCTCTGTCTGTCACCCTGTCCTGCCTTTTTTATCCCAGTCTTTTATTCTCCATGTCTAACCCTCCCGCCCTGTCTTTCTCTCCACCCCAGGCTAACACTTACACCTCCATCAGGAGCAAACAAGGGTCCTTGACATTCAATTTCCTGCTTGCCACACACTTTTTCATTGTGTGTTTTTCTCCCCTTTCGTCTCTGCCTGAGTCAGATGGGCAGACAGAGGGACGGGCGGACAGAGGAACGGAGAGAGGAAAGACAGAGAGGGGGACAGGGAGGGTGTTTTTCATGGGGGACAGCCTCCATCCCTCCCTGTCTGAACAGACCAGTAGCAAGGTCACCTTACTGGGATGCATTTGGGAGTTTCAGTGGCCATGACACAGCTTTTTCTGGGAACAGTTTTAGTGGAAATGAAACATATTTTTCCGGGAATCGTTTCAGTGTCTTTAGGAATGCTGCTTCAAAATGTTTGGATTCTTCTTGGAAATTGTTGGGCAATGTTTGGTTCTTTACTTCTGTGGTTTTAAAGGTTGCTGATAACCTAATAGGAGTGTGTCTGTGTGGACGTGTTTAACTATACTTGTGGGGACCAGAAGTCCCCACAAGAACAGTAAACGAACAAAAACTGGGGACATTTTGTTAGTCCCCACAAGGTCAAATGCTATTTCTAGGGGGTTAAGGTTAGAATTAGGGTTAAGGTTAGGAGGGGAAATAGGATCTTGAATGTTACTACATTTGGTGTCCCAACAAGGTTAGTTGTACAAGACTGTGTGAGGTGCACGCGGTCCTGTAGTGAGATAAATTAGTATGTTCGATGTTGTCTTGAACAGGTGGCTAAGCCAGCATGGAGAATATATATATACACACACACACCCTAATGATTAATAGACTGAGTCAAGTCCCTGTCTTGTTTGTGAGTGGATGTGGTAAATGAGCAGAGCACACCGTTAATTCTTGGAGGTGTGTGTTTGCATGGCAGCTTTATTTAACGGTTGATGTATTGATTGGTGTGGCAGAGATCATCTGTTAATGGCTGGTCTTCCTGTATATGATTTAATGTGTGTTGTCTGATTTGTCCATTAGAAGGTGTAAGGTGATAGACGGTCTAATACCACTGATGTCTGTCTGTTGGTTACTGTAATGTATACAGTGTGAGTAGACTGACTGATCTTCCCTTTCTCTGTCTTTCTTCCTTTTTCTTTCTTTGTCTTTTTCTTTATTTACTTTTCTCATTCTTTTTCTCTCTTTCTCATTTTCTCTCTCGTCTCCTGTCTCTCCGTCTAACTCTCCCTCCCTGTAGGTGAGTGTGGTGCAGGACTCTGTGAACATCTCAGGTCAGAACACTATGAACATGGTGAAGGTGCCAGACTGCAGGCTGGCCGATGAGCTGGGAGGGCTGTGGGAACACTCCCGCTTCACTGACTGCTCCCTGTGTGTGGCGGGACAGGAGTTCCAGGCACACAAAGCCATCCTGGCAGGTAAGACTACTTTTGTCTCACACGCCACGCACGTGCATACTGACCACACAGAACACCGGACCGACTTCTTACAGATATTGACACATCAATGACAGAAACACAGACTATGGGCTCTGTTGTAACAAACCTAACACAATGTTAAATCTTAGCGCTGGTGGTAGCGTAGTACAATTTTCACAACCAGAATTATGGCCACTGTAGCTGGCAGTGGAGCGAAAGGTCTGGACTTATAAAACACGTTGTGGGTGTGTCGAGGCTTGGCCCCACACTGACCAATCGGAACGTGCTCCATGGCTAAATATGTAGTTGCTTTAAGTTGTTTATTTATGTGTAGCGTTGTCACCAACTCCAATTCCAATATTAGTCCCTTATAGCCTAGTTCGTTAAATATCCTTCCCCATATTTGCTAAATATTTTCAACATATTTGCATTCCACATTGTTTTAATTGCATTGCTTTAATATGGAAATACATGATTAAACATAGGCTATAGCATTCACACTGATATAGGGGCTAGGCCTACTGTAAATTGCAGTGTGGTCATGCCAAACATAGTCAATAAGCAAGACTAAATTCACTAAGCTATCAATGAGGCCTAAAAAGAAAGTGTATAATTGTAATAACTAAACAGCTGGGCCTCCTGAGTGGTGCAGCGGTCTAAGGCACTGCATCACAGTGTTGCGGCGTCACTACAGCCTGGGGTTTGATCCCAGGCTGTCACAACCGGCCGTCCCATAGTGGGGCGCACAATTGGCCCAGCGTTGTCCGGGTTAGGGGAGGGTTTGGCCGGGGCGGCTTTACTTGGCTCATTGCACTCTTGCCACTCCTTGTGGCGGGCCAGGCGCCTCCAGGCGTCAGTTGAATGGTGTTTCCTCCGACACATTGGTGCGGCTGGCTTCCGGGTTAAGCGAGCAGGTGTTAAGAAGCGTGGCTTGGCGGGTCATGTTTCGGAGGACGCATGACTCGACCTTTGCCTCTCGTGAGCCCGTTGGGGAGTTGCAGCAATGAGACAAGATCGTAATTGGATTGCAATTGGATATCACGAAATTGGGGAGAAGAAGGGGGTGAAATTACAACAAAAAGAACAATAAAAAAATAAATACTAAACAGCAACTTGTTCTACATAAGCTATGTTTACATTTTGAGTTGAAGGTACCATAATTGCTCCACGTGGGCATATAATACAGAGAATACGTGGACTATGTAGGGTTTTACAAACATCCATACTTTTTAAAGGAGCTGGATAAAGATCCAAAATAGAGGGCGAATGTCCACTCACTGTTATACTACTCATAAATGTAATGTTTTATAAACATAATGGTACCATCTCACAGATCATATTTGCACTTCTACAGTTGGGGTCTCAACTTACTGTTGTGAGTTAGAATAGTAGAACACACAAGGTGCAATTTCTAAATGTGTTTATCAGCAGTTAAAGAAATGTGAGTTATAGATCTGTCATTCTCATTGAAAGCAAGTCTAAGAAGCGGTAGATCTGTTCAATGTACACTTTCTATGCTACCTGTTCATAAGTTTGTTTTTGTGTCTCTTACTTTTGTTTTTGTACAATAGCATTAAACAGCTGAAAATACATAATTTTTTGTTATTGAAAATATATTTCAGTGTTTTAGATGTTCCAATAATTCTCTACACTGCTTGTTTTGTCACAAACTGAAATCAGGCGAACTATTAGAATTTTACCAGACAGGATATGGCGGAGTGATTTCTGCATATTGCACCTTTAAAACTGCAACATTTTCTCTGCACCCCATGGCAAAATGTGTACAATTGCAAAAAATTAACTGTAAAACGTAAAAACATGACCTTCTACTGTCAACAGGGGGGGGGGCAACCAAAATGTTCTACTCGCAGACCCTCAAGCAACCGTGGCCCCTCATAAGTTTAGATTTTTGGGTACCCCCCAGCCCCATCCCTGCCATAAACCCATAGATGGTGACTCTTTCAAATAAGTTTGTTTTTAAGCAAAAAATAACTTACAGCAATATTTCTAAACCGGATCGGGTCAGATGCATGATATCATAAATCACATCTCTCGTTCCATGAGCGTAAGGCAATGTGTGCACACGTAGACTTAGGGCTCTTGGGCCGGAGGCATGGATGTTTGTCCTATCCATTGAATATAGTTCATTAAATAGTACGCACTAACCATACAATAGGCCTAGTTAAAACAAACATAGCCTATGTATTTTTTGATATTGGCTTCAACATGGAAATATTTATCTACACACATTGCGCTAACAGCCATGGACATTGCCCAAACATTATAATAAGATAAGTCTACCATCGCTGTTGATATGGCCGGTTAGTGACTTTGCCACGTAAAATGTAAACAAATGAACAGGCTACGTGCGGATTCAGCACCAAGGACAGCGATCGGAATTTCCGTAATTTGACATGTAGGTTCAGATAAAAGTGGAAGATGGATTTTTTTTTTGTCAAAATGATAAAGGAATAAATACAAGCAGTCTATTGTAATAACTTAATGTTCCTAAACTGACTTCCTACAGTCACTGACACCTTTCATTCCATGGGCATCGCACAAAGGCCTAATGAGTCCAAACTTTTCACAGTAGCTGCATGGATAAAAATGTCCAATATAAAGAAAAAACGTTAATGTTTGACTGTTTTTGATGCTCATATTATTTTTTATAAAACATTGCTTATAGGCTACTGATTATGCTACTCTGAGCCTCCACTGACCAAATCAATGCTATAACCAATTGCATTACCACAAAATCCAGCTTTTGGTGAGTCTTAAATATCACCAGAAGCGCTGCTTGAAATTGGGACATTGGCACACGTATTTAAGGACACCCCAAATATTTCCACCCATCCCACCGCACCGCCCCTCCCACCGCACCGCCCCTCCCACCGCACAGCGAGCTGATATAAGACAGGTAAATTACCAACCCTTGCGCCAGGGTTGGAAAATAGTGGAGTGCTGGCTTTTAGAAGTTGACATTGCCAAAGAGCAGGCTGTTAATGGCAGCTGCAAATATAGCCCCGTGACTGAGTATCTGACTGAAACTTTAAGGAACTCTCCCTGTGGAGAATGGGAATGGCTGTCAATTATCCAGTCATTTTGAGACATTTTAATTGTGTGCTACTGTGGCATTGGGGTCTTCACTCTCTCTCTCCACCCTCTCATCTGGCTGTCTGCACCTCCCTCTCTCCTTTTCTCCTTCTCCCTCGCTTCCTCCGCTACCTGGTTAGGTGACACCCACTCCCCTCATTGTTCTCCCTCTCTACCACCGTTCCTGTGACAACTCTCCGGGCCGTTAATCGCTGTGGAGACGGACAGAGCAGGATCAAAAGGGCTGTGGAGTGTGTGTGTGCTGGCTGAGCGGAACGCTTTAAATTGGCTTCTTATTGGTCATGTGATCTAAAACAGTGTGGTGCTTCTCTCTGTCTACTGCAGAACGAGCTCGGCACTTCATCTCTATAATACCCTCACACAGCTATGGAACAACACTCACAACAAAACAACTCTCAGCTATGGAACAACACTCACAACAAAGCAACTCTCCACTATGGAACAACACTCACAACAAAATAACTCTCAGCTATGGAACAACACTCACAACAAAATAACTCTCAGCTATGGAACAACACTCACAACTCTCAGCTATGGAACAACACTCACAACAAAACAACTCTCAGCTATGGAACAACACTCACAACAAAACAACTCTCAGCTATGGAACAACACTCACAACAAAACAGCTCTCAGCTATGGAACAACACTCACAACAAAACAGCTCTCTGCTATGGAACAACACTCACAACAAAACAGCTCTCAGCTATGGAACAACACTCACAACAAAACAACTCTCAGCTATGGAACAACACTCACAACAAAACAACTCTCAGCTATGGAACAACACTCACAACAAAACAACTCTCAGCTATGGAACAACACTCACAACAAAACAACTCTCAGCTATGGAACAACACTCACAACAAAACAACTCTCAGCTATGGAACAACACTCACAACAAAACAACTCTCAGCTATGGAACAACACTCACAACAAAACAGCTCTCAGCTATGGAACAACACTCACAACAAAACAACTCTCAGCTATGGAACAACACTCACAACAAAACAACTCTCAGCTATGGAACAACACTCACAACAAAACAACTCTCAGCTATGGAACAACACTCACAACAAAACAACTCTCAGCTATGGAACAACACTCACAACAAAACAACTCTCAGCTATGGAACAACACTCACAACAAAACAACTCTCAGCTATGGAACAACACTCACAACGAAACAACTCTCAGCTATGGAACAACACTCACAACAAAGCAACTCTCCGCTATGGAACAACACTCACAACAAAACAACTCTCAGCTATGGAACAACACTCACAACAAATTAACTCTCAGCTATGGAACAACACTCACAACAAAATAACTCTCAGCTATGGAACAACACTCACAACAAAATAACTCTCAGCTATGGAACAACACTCACAACAAAATAACTCTCAGCTATGGAACAACACTCACAACTCTCAGCTATGGAACAACACTCACAACAAAATAACTCTCAGCTATGGAACAACACTCACAACAAAATAACTCTCAGCTATGGAACAACACTCACAACAAAATAACTCTCAGCTATGGAACAACACTCACAACTCTCAGCTATGGAACAACACTCACAACAAAATAACTCTCAGCTATGGAACAACACTCACAACAAAATAACTCTCAGCTATGGAACAACACTCACAACAAAACAACTCTCAGCTATGGAACAACACTCACAACAAAATAACTCTCAGCTATGGAACAACACTCACAACAAAATAACTCTCAGCTATGGAACAACACTCACAACAAAACAACTCTCAGCTATGGAACAACACTCACAACAAAACTCACAACTCTCAGCTATGGAACAACACTCACAACTCTCAGCTATGGAACAACACTCACAACTCTCAGCTATGGAACAACACTCACAACTCTCAGCTATGGAACAACACTCACAACTCTCAGCTATGGAACAACACTCACAACTCTCAGCTATGGAACAACAAAACAACTCTCAGCTATGGAACAACCCAACAAAACAACTCTCAGCTATGGAACAACACTCACAACAAAACAACTCTCAGCTATGGAACAACACTCACAACAAAACAACTCTCAGCTATGGAACAACACTCACAACAAAACAACTCTCAGCTATGGAACAACACTCACAACAAAACAACTCTCAGCTATGGAACAACACTCCAGTTGTCCTACTCCCAAGCACACTAGTCTAATACTGTAATAGAGAGGAATCCCATTTCTTTATTAGAACAACACATGCAGACTATGAAACAATGATGATTTAGAGGGGGGAACTGTCTCCCTGTGGAGAATGGGAATCGCTGTCAATTATTGAGTCATTTTGAGCCGTTTTAATTGTGTGCTGCTGTGGGGTTGGGTTTCTCTATCTCTTTCTCTCTGACAAATCTCTGGTCAAAAATAGTGCACTATATAGGAAATAGGGTGCCATTTGGGGGCACATCCTGTATCTCCTGGTTCATGGCCCTGCTAGTCTTCAGTGAGAACTGGTGCTGCTGGTCAAAGTCATTGAAGATGGCTTCATTAGGCCTTGGGAGTAGCAGTAGCAGGACGCTGTGTACAGGAGGCTGTTCCTTCTTTCCACTGCCCCTGTGGCTGGCAGACAGACAGATGGGAGACACATCAGCCAACTAAACTATTCTTTCTCCATCTCTCTCCCTCCTTCTCTCCCTCCTTCTCTCTCTCCTCCTCTCGCTCTCTCGCATGCTTGCTCTATCAATCTATCCATGTACAAATTACTTCAACTAACCTGTACCCCCTGTATATAGCCTCGGTATGCTACTTTTTATTTGAGTTTATTTAGTAAATATTTTCTTAACTCTATTTCTTGAACTGCATTGTTTGTTAAGGGCTTGTAAGTAAGCATTGTATTCGGCGCATGTGACATACATTTTGATGTGCTCTCTCTACCCCCTCCACCCCTCCAGCCCGATCGCCAGTGTTCAGTGCCATGTTTGAGCATGAGATGGAGGAGAGTAAAAAGGTGAGTGTTGTAGACAGTGTTGTGACCTGAACAGTCCTGTGTCTCAGTGGGGAGGATCTTCACATATCTTTCTCTCTGTTGCATCATCACTAGTTCAGACAGGGATGTGTGTATACAGTTACTGTACCCTTCCAGAATGTTGCCTCTGTCTGCATGGAGTTGGCAGGCTCACTGTAAGATCTGTAACTGTAGGATTTGTGGGAGTTTGACCAAAATAGATCCTTGCTAGGTTTGTGTGTGTGTGTGAGTCCCGTGCCATGGTGGGTCCTGCTCATCTGATAGGGAGGAGGTGAGATTGAACGTCAGTGATTTAGAGGTCGTGTTGGCAGAATATTGATGCGGGCCCTCCTCAAATGGGGAAATTATAAAGCACACAGCGAGGAAATACATCTTAATTGCTATTTAAGTGGGTGTCTTCATCAGGGGGAAGGATGTGCCCCCATATGATAGAGAAAACAGATTCAACAATCTATAGAGGGAGAATGAATGCGTTTGTAAATAAACACAATAACAGCCAAGCCTTGTGCCTGTTTGTGTGTATTGGTAGACTGTGTTGGTAGACCATGAAAGATCACATGTGCACTCTGTACAGCATGAATGTTTTTTTGTTGGTGATAAACAAACACGTGTATGTCTGTGCTAATGTGTAATGGGTTGATTTGTAGTGTGCTGTTTTGTTAGTGTCCAGAGTGTAACATTAATGTGCTATAAGCTGTCTGTATACCCGGCCTGACCCCGCTGAAATACCTCAGGTCGCCGTGACGACGATAAAGCAGCAACATAATTGGTTTACTGCCTTGTTCTGCCTCTCGGAGCGGAGAAAAGGGTTCAGGTTACCGTTACCGTGCCGACGAGCGATAAAGAGCGCTTGCCGTTGGCTGCAGGCACCGTTCGTTGGGAACGAATGCTCCGGATTAATTCCAGGAATCGACTGTGGGGGGAAAAAAATACATCTCAAATGTCGTTTTCAATTTTGGGGTTGAACGTGTTCAGACTGTTTCAGAGGTGCATCTCTGGTTTGGTGTGTGTGTGTGTTTTATGGGTTTAGACATGGTGGGTTTGTGACATGAATGATAAAGTAGATAGTAAAATTAGCTATGCAGAGCAAAAATATAAACGCAGCAATTTTAGAGTTACAGTTCATAAGGAAATCAGTCAATTGAAATAAATTCATTAGGCCCATATCTATGGATTTCACATGATTGGGTAGGGGCGCAGTCATGGGTGGGCCTGGGAGGGCATAGGCCCACCCACTGTGGAGCCAGGCCCAGCAAATCATAATGAGTTTTTCCCCACAAAAGGGCTTTATTACAGATTTACAGACAGACAAACACTCCTCAGCACCCCCTTCCTCTTCCCCCCTGACTGTCCCGCAGGTGAAGAATCCAGATGTGGAGGTCCTGGGCTGGCGTGGTTACATGTGGTCTGCGGTTGTGAGGCCTTTTGGATATATTGCCAAATTCTCAAACGGCATTTAAGGCGGCTTATGGTAGAGAAATGAACATTCAAATCTCTGGCAACAGCTCTGGTGCACATTCTTGCAGCCAGCATGCTAATTGCACACTCTGTCAAAACTTAAAACATCTGTAGCATTGTGCTGTGTGACAAAGCTGCACATTTTAGAGTGGCCTTTATTGTCCCCAGCACAAGGTGCACCTGTGTAATGTTCATGCTATTCAATCAGCTTCTTGATATGCCGCACCGGTCAGGTGGATGGATTATCTTGGCCGAGGAAAAATGCTCACCAACAGGAATGGGATCTTATATTTCAGCTCATGAAACATGGGACCAACACTTCACATGTTGCGTTTATATTTTTGTTCAGTGTAGATAGGTGAAGTTATCTGAAATGAGTTAAGCAGACTGCATCATGGGAAGACTGCTGGAACAGGATCACAGTCAATGGAGTGCTCATAATGGGTCTAATGTTTGGAAGTTGTGGTAATATAGGCTCTGAGCACTGCCCTGGGTCTCTTCTCTCCTCCAGAACCGTGTGGAAATCAATGATGTGGAGCCCGAGGTGTTCAAGGAGATGATGTGCTTCATCTACACGGGCAAAGCCCCCAACCTGGACAAGATGGCTGATGACCTGCTGGCTGCGGCTGACAAGGTTAGTGTGGGTGGAGGAGGAATGAGGTGTGTATATCGTATCTGATATCATATTGTATGGATGAGTGAGTGAGTATATCATATGTTATAATGTTCCCTGGTGTACAGGATGTTATGTTCATGTGTGTGAGGTGTATGTGATGCTATGTACCATATGTAGTGGTCCTGAGTGCAGAATGATGCTAGGTCTTTGTGAGGTGTATATGACTCTAAATAAATGAACTGAATGTTGCAGAATTCAACCTCCATAACTTCCTTGGTTTTCTGTCAACATATTTGAGTAATTGCTAGGACCCCAGATCTGTTGATGCGCGAACACACACACACACACACACACACACACCCTACATTGTTTGTATTAAGTGCTGCACTTCGCTCCTCAAGGATTCCTTTTGTGACACTCCCTCATCTTAACTCTGCATTCATCCTCTCTCCTCCCATTCATTTCCTTCCCTCTCTTTTCTCATGCAGTGTGTGTGATTTATTTAACGGTGCATGTGTGTAACTCTGTAGGGAGCTGCTGGAATAACTGGAGGCCAAGGCCAGGTCTCACTAAGGTCCTCCTTACCCCTCTGATGCTATACCAGCAGCCTGTCTGGCTACACAATAGTACAGCTCTTATGTAATACACACTCACCTGAATCGCCAGCCTCAGTCCTCCTGGCTGCAGTCTGAAGATTAGCAATGTTGTGGGGCTTTGTGTGTGTGTGGGTACATACACTATATATACAAAGGTATGTGGACACCCCTTCACATTAGTGGATTCGGCTATTTCAGCCGCACCCGTTTCTGACAGGTGTATAAAATCAAGCACACAGCCATGCAATCTCCATATACAAACATTGGCAGTAGAATGGCCTTACTGAAGAGCTCAGTGACTTTCAACGTGGCACCATCATAGGATGCCACCTTTCCAACAAGTCAGTTTGTCAAATTTCTGCCCTACTAGAGCTCCCTTGGTCAAATGTAAGTGTTGTTATTGTGAAGTGGAAAGGTCTAGGAGCAACAACGGCTCAGCTGCAAAGTGGTAGGCCACATAAGCTCATAGAATGGGACCGAGTGCTGAAGCGCGTAGCGCTTAAAAATCGTCTGCTCTCGGTTGCAACACTCACTATCGAGTTCCAAATTGCCTTTGGAACCAACCCAGCATAAGAACTGTTTGTCAGGAGCTTCATGAAATGGGTTTCCATGGCCAAGCAGCCTAGCGTCGTCTGGAGTGGTGTAAAGCTCGCTGCAATTGGACTCTGGAGCAGTGGAAAGCGTTCTCTGGAGTGATGACTCATGCTTCACCATCTTGCAGTCCGACAGACTAATCTGGGTTTGGCGGATGCCAAGAGAACGCTATTTGCCCCAATGCATAGTTTGGTGGAAAAATGGTCTGGGGCTGTTTTTCATGGTTCGGGCTAGGCCCCTTAGTTCCAGTAAAGGGAAATCTTAACTCTACACATTACAATGACATTCTAAATGATTCTGTGCTTCCAAATTTGTGCCAACAGTTTTGGAAAGGCCTTTTCCTGTTTTAGCATGACAATGTCCCCGTGCACAAAGCGAGGTTCATACAGAAATATTTTGTCTATCAGTGTGGAAGAACTTGACTGGCCTGCACAGAGCCCTGACCTCAACCCCATCAAACAACTTTGGGATGAATTGGGACGCCGACTGCGAGCCAGGCCTAATCGCCCAACATCAGTGCCTGATCTCACTAATGCTCTTGTGGCTGAATGGAAGCAAGTCCCTGCACCAATGTTCCAACATCTAGTGGAAAGCCTTCCCAGAAGAGTGGTGGCTGTTAGTCCCCCCTTTGTTGCAATATCTTCATATTAATTCTCATGGTTTTGAAATGAGATGTTTGACGTGCAGGTGTGAATAATTTTGGTCATGTAGTGTATATGTGATGTGCCCATTTGCACGCAAGGACACTGTCAGAAGAATTTTCTATCCCAATGATAATAACTAACAATCAATAAGCTTTGACTAATCCCCAAGGTTTGTAAGACACTGGGTTAAGAATAATTAGGGAAAGACTCAGCTTCTGCAAAAGGTTAGTACAGTTTATTCAGCGAACGTTCTGAAGTCCATAATACAAAGACATTCATTTTATGCTCACTCCCTACTTACGCACATACCTCCACACAAACCGTAGATGTCCTACACACATACATACACACGAACAGTAGATATCCTACACACATACACACGAACAGTAGGTGAGTTGTATCCCTCCCCGGAGTTCTCACCACTGTTAATCACTACCCAGCACTGTCTGTTCCTTTCCCCCGAGATTAGAGGAACCTTGAGTTACTCCCTTTCTTCTCTAAGTTCTCTCACTAGGTCGGGTCAAACAGTCTACTATTTTCTTAGGCACACTCATACACACACACATTTCTCTTCCTCCCGGGTCTCTACTAGACCTTATGGGACTTACGTTTAGTACTTTAATTATTCATTATGCATGCTACATAACTACTAATTACTAATTAGTTACGTTTCAGGGTTGGATTCTTTAATCATTTACCTTTACACCAATTACTCCCTTATCAGACACACTCACCTATCTGTCAATGTGTGGATGGTGGCCAGGCCAATTGTGAGTGACTTTCTGCCCCAGAGTTGTGTGTTTGTCTACACTGTGGGTGGACTGTACCGTGGTGTGTTGAGTTGGACACCCAGGGTTTAACAGGACGTCAGATAAATCACCTTTCAGTGTTTACACACTACCATGATCTCTGCTCTCTCTCCCTGGTTCCCGCGCTCCACCTCCACCACTCACTGTCAACACTCCTTTTCAAACCCTCTCCCTCTCTCTCAAAGTCAAACTAGCTTCATTAACGTGACAGGAGCAATTTGATGTTATTAAATCATTACACAGTCCAGCATTTCCTATTGTAAATAGTGATAGATAGCAAGTACAAATATATTAGTTTTCTCCCCCCCATCTCTTTGTCAGTATGCTCTGGAGAGGCTGAAGGTGATGTGTGAGGATGCTCTATGCACCAGTCTGTCTGTGGAGAACACTGCAGAGATCCTCATCCTGGCAGACCTGCACAGTGCAGACCAACTCAAAACACAGGCTGTGGACTTCATCAACTAGTGAGTGGCACACACACACTGCACCCCTCTCTCATTCTATACTCCTCACTCAAACACACACACACACACTGCACCCCTCTCTCATTCTATATTCCTCACTCAAACACACACACACTGCACCCCTCTCTCATTCTATACTCCTCACTCAAACACATACCGTTACTGTAGCTCTCACTAAATACCTAGCACATACCGTTACTGTAGCTCTCACTAAATACCTAGCACATACCGTTACTGTAGCTCTCACTAAATACCTAGCACATACCGTTACTGTAGCTCTCACTAAATACCTAGCACATACCGTTACTGTAGCTCTCACTAAATACCTAGCACATACCGTTACTGTAGCTCTCACTAAATACCTAGCACATACCGTTACTGTAGCTCTCACTAAATACCTAGAACATACCGTTACTGTAGCTCTCACTAAATACCTAGCACATACCGTTACTGTAGCTCTCACTAAATACCTAGCACATACCGTTACTGTAGCTCTCACTAAATACCTAGCACATACCGTTACTGTAGCTCTCACTAAATACCTAGCACATACCGTTACTGTAGCTCTCACTAAATACCTAGCACATACCGTTACTGTAGCTCTCACTAAATACCTAGCACATACCGTTACTGTAGCTCTCACTCAGAACATTTTCGCTAAATGCCTAACACAGAAATATCATCATTCATTTTCACTGGGAGCTCGATTACTCTTTTTGGAAATAGTATTCTTCCTCTTCTCAGACCAATTTTATGCCATATTAACAGGGGCAATTTAACAGCAAACATGTTTTGAGAAATCTGAACTTGTATGGCTGGGATATAAAGGTATACTTTGGGATTTCAGAATGAGGCCCTTTATCTACTTCCTCAGTCAGATGAATTCGTGGATACCATTTGTTATAGCTCTGTGTCCAGTATGAAGGAAGTTAGAGGTAGCATGCTAGCAGATAGCCATAAACTTTGAGGCATTGCGCTAACGTTAGTTAGCATTGTCTTGCAAAACTACCTCTATCTTCCTTCATACTGGACACAGAGACGTTAAAATGGTATCCACAATTGTATCTGTCTTTGGGGAAGTAGATAAAGGGCTTCATTGCCAATGTCCCGAAGTATTCCTTTAACTAGAGTGATTCTCTATGACCGAGGCCATACACGGCATGAGGTTGCTCCTCAATGTGCTGGTTGCTTATGATTCGTCAACATTAATGTGAACACGACATTACTGTTCCCTTTAGTCAACACTGACGAAGGCCATCCATTGAACTTGCCATACCAATAAGGGCATTTTAATTATGTGAAGAGGGCCTTGGTCCTCTATATTCTGTACTCTCTTCAGTCCCTTCTCCTGCACACACCCTCTCCCCCGTTATGTTACACTCTGACCCCCCTCTCTCCTACTCTGTCCTCTCTCTCCTACTCCTCTCTCTCTCTCTCTCCTACTCCTCTCTCTCTCTCTCTCTCTCTCTCCTGTGATTCCACTCCTAATCCTGGTCATTAATTGTGGTTATGGGCATTATGACAGTTTAATTTGACTGTGTTGTTGTTGTGGAAATTGACCATGGGAGACTCCAGGTTGCAAGGCGCTATCCACCCTCCTCCCTCGGACAACATCGACAACAACTTAAATCAATAAAGAGGACGAATATAGAAAAGAAACTACACAGTGTAACCAATAAACCCCAGACCTCCCTCCCCCCGCCCTGCAGTCAACACCACTGTTAGCTCCCACCTTTCTTCCACTCGCTCTCCTTCCATTTTCTCCCTCCCTCTCTCCTTCCTTCCCTCCCTCCGCTTCTCCTTCATCTCCCCCTCCCTTCTCTCTCTCCTCTCCGCCCCCTCTCCCCCAGCCCCCTGGGCCTGGCCTGCTCTCCAGCTGTGGCTGCTCTCTCTGTGCCCTTTGTTGGTCTGCTAACCCCAGGCACAGCTCATAGCTCACAGCCCATTGGCCATTAGAGGGAGCAGGGGGTACATGTCCCTACCAGGGAACTGGGTCAGAGGTGGGCTGGATGTCTGGGAGGTATGCTGCTGGACACACACACACACACTTTTATTAACATATACACACACACACACACAAATCACAGAACAAATGTCATTAAAGGCCATGTATGTGTGTGCGTGATAGTACAGCACCCTGAGGGTGTGAGGACGCTGGGGATTCCCACAGGGCCCAGTGATATGCAGTCTGTCAGGCCTGTGTGGAGGATGGAGGGAGGGATGGGATGGAGGGGCCAGTGAGAACAGTGCTAATATCTCTCCTTATCTCTCTCTGCCTCACTCTTTCCTCCTCTCCTTCTGACTTTTCTCTCTTTGTCCCTCCCCCTCTCTCGCCCTTTCTTCTTTCTCCCCCACCTCTGTCTCTCTCTCTGTCTCTCTCTCTAGCCATGCTGCTGAGGTGATGGAGACGTCTGGCTGGAAGTCCATGGTAGCATCCCACCCCCACCTGGTGGCTGAGGCCTATCGCTCCTTGGCCTCGGCCCAGTGCCCCTTCCTTGGACCCCCACGCAAACGCCTCAAACAGTCCTAGTGTCGCTGGATCCCTTGCTCAGCTCTGCTCTGCCCTGGGACCACAGAAGGCCCTACTCTGCTCTCCTCCTCCTCCAGGCCCCCTCCAGAACCTCGAGATGCCCAGATTGATACCAGAGCTCCTCCCTCCCTCCCTCCTCCCTCAGCTGAAAATACAGGGGGGATGGTATGGATTTGGTACAAAGACGATGATAAAAAGGGATGATCCACCCTGATAACTGAATATAGACAGTGACTACCTTGTGTTACCCTGTACACCTGTAGAGAACAGAGTGTTTGGGTATAGGAGGGAGGTAGAAGTTGTAAATAGATTTTTTTTTTTACTTTACTTTTTTTTTAAGGCCTTGTAGCATTGTGTAAAAATCCAAGCTTTATGTATGAAATCAGAAAAACAAACAAAAAAGACAACCAAAAATGGACAAAGAGAAAGTTTTGGGTGATGAAGTGCCACCATGTCCCAGTCATCTTCCCTGAGCAGAGAAGCACCCCTGTAGTTCATGTTTGACATCCATCTTGTACAAAATAA
This sequence comes from Salmo salar, assembly GCF_965601325.2. Taxonomy (NCBI): domain Eukaryota; kingdom Metazoa; phylum Chordata; class Actinopteri; order Salmoniformes; family Salmonidae; genus Salmo; species Salmo salar. The sequence goes on along the minus strand of NC_138296.1, from coordinate 31,512,023 downwards.
CATTTTAAGCATTTTTCTCGCCGAAGGGCGAAAAGGAAGGTGATTTTTGCAAGAAACAAGATGGAGATGAACACGTTTTAATGTTCAAAATGTCCAACCTTTTTCTCTAAGAAAAACGACATACAAAAACATATTATATCAACTGTTTTTACTCTGACCCTTTTCAGGACTACTTTCCTCATTGGTGGAATTAGAACGCACTCCTACATCACTGTCAAAACGCTAACAAATGTTTAGTCTCAACACAAAATACAGATATTTTGGATTGTAAAAGCCTTGTTGTCTTTCAATATCTACTGAGTTGTCATTAGTGTGTGTGGTGACCATGTCTGCCAACGATTGACTGGTTAAACACCCATTTGAAACTGCTGCACTCAGCCGTATTTACATCTCATCCACACATGATCAAAGTCTGTTAAATTCCCTACACACACCTCATCCTACTGTACTGTAAGTGCCAGGGTACGTCTGGTGGTGTATAGCCTTTCCTGTTGGCACTGTCAGTTCTAGTTGTGTTTGACTTGGTCTTAGTGTGCTTCCTGTCTGTGACTACAGATGTAATCTCCTCGGTCCACTGGGCTAATGGTGTGTATTTGAACAGGATTTGTCTCTGTTGACCGAGGTTGTAGCCCAGCAGGACTCCTATCAGCACTCCCATCACCCTGATGTCTCTAGAGAAGCTGTTTCCACACCAGTCTATCAGTCATCATCTGCCAGGTGTCCCAGCCACCTCTGTCCACTAGCTAACACACCGTCCAGACTCTACAGTAGCTACAATTGTGGTCCAAAAAGGCACCCTATTCCATGTTTAGTGCACTACTCGTGACTAGGGCGGCCATTTGGGACACAGCCTACATCTCTTTCAGGATATAATGGTGTGATCCCTGGTATTAGTAGTGTAGTGAGAAGGAGCATGTAGGAGATGGACATCTGAGTGGTCACAGGCAGAGCTAGACTAGTGGGAGGGCAGGGAAAGTGGTCACAGGCAGAGCTAGACTAGTGGGAAGGCAGGGAAAGTGGTCACAGGCAGAGCTAGGCTAGTGGGAAGGCAGGGAAAGTGGTCACAGGCAGAGCTAGACTAGTGGGAAGGCAGGGAAAGTGGTCACAGGCAGAGCTAGGCTAGTGGGAAGGCAGGGAAAGTGGTCACAGGCAGAGCTAGACTAGTGGGAAGGCAGGGAAAGTGGTCACAGGCAGAGCTAGACTAGTGGGATTGGAGGGAAAGTGGTCACAGGCAGAGCTAGACTAGTGGGATTGGAGGGAAAGTGGTCACAGGCAGAGCTAGACTAGTGGGATTGGAGGGAAAGTGGTCACAGGCAGAGCTAGGCTAGTGGGAGGGGAGGGAAAGTGGTCACAGGCAGAGCTAGGCTAGTGGGAGGGGAGGGAAAGTGGTCACAGGCAGAGCTAGGCTAGTGGGAGGGGAGGGAAAGTGGTCACAGGCAGAGCTAGGCTAGTGGGAGGGCAGGGAAAGTGGTCACAGGCAGAGCTAGGCTAGTGGGAGGGGAGAGGAAAGTGGTCACAGGCTGAGCTAGGCTAGTGGGATTGGAGGGAAAGTGGTCACAGGCAGAGCTAGACTAGTGGGATTGGAGGGAAAGTGGTCACAGGCAGAGCTAGGCTAGTGGGAGGGGAGGGAAAGTGGTCACAGGCAGAGCTAGACTAGTGGGAAGGCAGGGAAAGTGGTCACAGGCAGAGCTAGACTAGTGGGATTGGAGGGAAAGTGGTCACAGGCAGAGCTAGGCTAGTGGGATTGGAGGGAAAGTGGTCACAGGCAGAGCTAGACTAGTGGGATTGGAGGGAAAGTGGTCACAGGCAGAGCTAGGCTAGTGGGAGGGGAGGGAAAGTGGTCACAGGCAGAGCTAGGCTAGTGGGAGGGGAGGGAAAGTGGTCACAGGCAGAGCTAGGCTAGTGGGAGGGGAGGGAAAGTGGTCACAGGCAGAGCTAGGCTAGTGGGAGGGCAGGGAAAGTGGTCACAGGCAGAGCTAGGCTAGTGGGAGGGGAGGGAAAGTGGTCACAGGCAGAGCTAGGCTAGTGGGAGGGCAGGGAAAGTGGTCACAGGCAGAGCTAGGCTAGTGGGAGGGCAGGGAAAGTGGTCACAGGCAGAGCTAGGCTAGTGGGAGGGGAGGGAAAGTGGTCACAGGCAGAGCTAGGCTAGTGGGAGGGCAGGGAAAGTGGTCACAGGCAGAGCTAGGCTAGTGGGAGGGCAGGGAAAGTGGTCACAGGCAGAGCTAGGCTAGTGGGAGGGGAGGGAAAGTGGTCACAGGCAGAGCTAGGCTAGTGGGAGGGGAGAGGAAAGTGGTCACAGGCAGAGCTAGGCTAGTGGGATTGGAGGGAAAGTGGTCACAGGCAGAGCTAGACTAGTGGGATTGGAGGGAAAGTGGTCACAGGCAGAGCTAGGCTAGTGGGAGGGGAGGGAAAGTGGTCACAGGCAGAGCTAGGCTAGTGGGAGGGGGGGGAAAGTGGTCACAGGCAGAGCTAGGCTAGTGGGAGGGCAGGGAAAGTGGTCACAGGCAGAGCTAGGCTAGTGGGAGGGGCGCTGTAAGCGGTTTAGACCGTTGGGGAGAGATGGATGGATGGAGGGATAGATGAGGAGAGGCGTTTGCTATTGTCATGCATGCTGTATGTCTGTCGCTCTCTTCTTCCTTCCCCTCCTCCCTCTCCCTCTTTCCCATGCCACCCCATCACTCACTCTCTTTATGGGAGTGAGAGATGAGCCAGCAGGTCAGTGCTGTAAACTGGGTAACAAGCTCTGTGGCTGTCAGCCCGCCACAGCTAAAGAAGAGAAGCCGGCCTTAAGATTGATGTCTACTGCTCCACTCTGCCCTGCAGCAGGAAGAAGTGGGAGGGAGAGAGAGGAAGAGGGGAAAGGGGGGAGGGGGAGGAGGAACATGGGGGAGGGGCAAGGAAGACGGGGGAGGGGAGGAGGTAAGGGGAGGAGGCAAGACGGACGGAGGGAGGTAAGGGGAGGAGGCAAGGCGGGCGGGGGGAGGGAGGAAGGGGAGGAGGCAAGACGGGCGGGGGGGATGGAAGATGGGGGGGGAAGACAAGACAGGGAGGGAGGGAAAACGGGTGGAGGGAGGGAAGACGGGGGAGGAAGGGGGAGGGAGGATGGGGGAAGAGGGGGAAGGGAGGAAGGGGGGGAGGGAAGACGGGGGAGAGAGGACCGGGGGGAGACAAGATGGGTGAGGGAGGAAGGGGAGGAGACAAGACGGGGAGGGAGGAAGGGGGGAGACAAGACGGGGGATGGAGGAAGGGGAGGAGACAAGACGGGGGAGGGAGGGTGGGGAGGAGACAAGACGGGGGAGGGAGGAAGGGGAGGAGACAAGACGGGGGAGGGAGGGTGGGGAGGAGACAAGACGGGGGAGGGAGGAAGGGGAGGAGACAAGACGGGGAGGGAGGAAGGGGAGGAGGCAAGACGGGCGGCGGGAAGCAAGACGGGCGGCAGGAGGCAAGACGGGGGAGGGAGGGAGGGGAGGAGACAAGACGGGCGGAGGGAGGCAAGACGGGCGGTTGTGAAAGGGAAGGCTTAGAATTTACTTACATTTTCCAGACAGCAGTGTAAACCCTGACAACTCCAATGGCAAAGCCTGGAGATGGATTATAAAGGAGCCCGCACACAATGTGTTCACATACATACATTCAGCATATCCACTAATATACTAACACATGGCTGATATTTTCTATTGATACATTATACTGTTGTACAACACTGTCTGTACACTCACCAATCAATGTATACAAGGTCATAACATATTCCTTTGGTCTATTTCTGTAGAGTTTGTAACAGGCTTCACTGTACTGCTGAGCGTGTTGTTTCCTCTCCCACAACATGCTTGATCTCGTGCTCCCTGCCACGCCAACACGTCTACCTCGCCGCCATGCTTCACAACGTTCTCGCCAGTTGTCTGGCTGGAAAATATCTGATTCAATGGCACCATTGGCTCCTTTTCAAGCTGTGGGTGACTATCCTGTACGATCTGACTCCATTACACACTACAACACGTATGATAAGTCCTCTACTCCATGACCCCTCCCTCTCCTGTGACAAGTGAAAAAGACTGAGGCCTCGGGGGAGAGATGAAAGAGGAGACGGATGGGGATAATAGCTAGATGAAGGGAGATGATCAGGTGACAGAGATGGGACAAGACAGTGAGAGAAGGAAAACTAGACAGAAAAGTAATTGATCCTCTTGTACAGATCTGTCTGGTTTATTGACGGATCTTGACAAAATAAATCACAACTTTGTTTCGACAACAAACATATGACTTTTTCTCGGTGTGTCTGTTTAGTTTTGTGTAAAAAGCAGGTGTTCTGATTCCACCGTAGTGTTCTGAGCGGATAGTCTGCAGCATGCAGAGGGCAGACAGACACGTTCTCCCCCAGATATGTGAAATGAACCGGCTGCTAACAACGGAGGGAGAAATTAGAAAAGGGAACGAATTATACCAGGGAGTTGAGAGCACACTAACACACAGACACACACGCACACACTCATATATAAACTGCTAATTACTTTGTGAGCTCCAATCTGTGGTGCGATGGAGCAGGAGCAATATTGTGCTATTGTGGGTGTTTGCCTGGCTCATAACAACAGACCAGTGAGGGGGAGACAAGCTCATATATTAAGATAACCCTGAAATGGAATTGTATTTCCCTGGCGGTTCAAACGACTTCTGTGCTTGTGAACTGATAGTGGATGAGATTTGGCTTTAATGAAGCAAGACGTATTGTGCACAATGCAGCAGAGGTAGGTAGGTGGGGGGGTGTTCGTGTGTATCCCATTTTCACTAGGTGCCCTGTTATCAGTATGTGTTTGTGTAGCCACAGAGGAGACTTTGTTGCTGTTATTCAAGCTAGGTTGAAGTGTGTCTGAACGCGGAGAATCATTTGGCTTGAAATAATCAAGTGAAAGACTTATTCCGGGCTCATCCCTGGCTTAATCTTTCTCAAGATCCCCAAAGACGCATGCGAGTGTGTGTATTCATTTGTGTGTTTGTACGTGTATGCATTCGTGTGTGTATATACCCACTGTTGTGGCAGTGTTATTAAAATGTTCCCTCCTGGCCTGGCCCGTCCCTAATGAGACCTGTGGAGCAGATGAGTGATGGAGCTGAACTCTGCCTGGGAGGACAACACACACCTCTAGGGGAGAGGGAGGAAGGAGAGGGAAAGGCAGGAAAGGGGAGAGCAGAAGTGAGGGAAGGAAGGAAGGAAGGAAGGAAGGAAGGAAGGAAGGAAGGAAGGAAGGAAGGAAGGAAGGAAGGAAGGAAGGAAGGAAGGAAGGAGGAGAAATGGTGAGGAGAGGAAGGGTATGTGACTGATAGAGCTGCACTGTTGGTTAAGACAAGGAGATGAGGTAGGTGAGGGAAGTAGCAGAAAGACTAGAGGAGTAGATGACGAGATGGACGGAGAGAGGCGATAGAGGACGAGACGGACGGAGAGAGGCGGTGGAGGACGAGACGGACGGAGAGAGGCGGTGGAGGACGAGACGGACGGAGAGAGGCGGTGGAGGACGAGACGGACGGAGAGAGGCGGTGGAGGACGAGACGGACGGAGAGAGGCGGTGGAGGACGAGACGGACGGAGAGAGGCGGTGGAGGACGAGACGGACGGAGAGAGGCGGTGGAGGACGAGACGGACGGAGAGAGGCGGTGGAGGACGAGACGGACGGAGAGAGGCGGTGGAGGACGAGACGGACGGAGAGAGGCGGTGGAGGACGAGACGGACGGAGAGAGGCGGTGGAGGACGAGACGGACGGAGAGAGGCGGTGGAGGACGAGACGGACGGAGAGAGGCGGTGGAGGACGAGACGGACGGAGAGAGGCGGTGGAGGACGAGACGGACGGAGAGAGGCGGTGGAGGACGAGACGGACGGAGAGAGGCGGTGGAGGACGAGACGGACGGAGAGAGGCGGTGGAGGACGAGACGGACGGAGAGAGGCGGTGGAGGACGAGACGGACGGAGAGAGGCGGTGGAGGACGAGACGGACGGAGAGAGGCGGTGGAGGACGAGACGGACGGAGAGAGGCGGTGGAGGACGAGACGGACGGAGAGAGGCGGTGGAGGACGAGACGGACGGAGAGAGGCGGTGGAGGACGAGACGGACGGAGAGAGGCGGTGGAGGACGAGACGGACGGAGAGAGGCGGTGGAGGACGAGACGCACGGAGAGAGGCGGTGGAGGACGAGACGCACGGAGAGAGGCGGTGGAGGACGAGACGCACGGAGAGAGGCGGTGGAGGACGAGACGCACGGAGAGAGGCGGTGGAGGACGAGACGCACGGAGAGAGGCGGTGGAGGACGAGACGCACGGAGAGAGGCGGTGGAGGACGAGACGCACGGAGAGAGGCGGTGGAGGACGAGACGCACGGAGAGAGGCGGTGGAGGACGAGACGCACGGAGAGAGGCGGTGGAGGACGAGACGCACGGAGAGAGGCGGTGGAGGACGAGACGCACGGAGAGAGGCGGTGGAGGACGAGACGCACGGAGAGAGGCGGTGGAGGACGAGACGCACGGAGAGAGGCGGTGGAGGACGAGACGCACGGAGAGAGGAGAGAGGCGGTGGAGGATGAGCGATGGAGACAGGCAGAGACAGGAGGGAAAAAGACAGAGCGAGGATGTGAGAGTGGGGAGGGAGGAGTGGAGTGAGAGAGCACGCTAATACAGAGGGGAAGAAACAGAGATGGCGTGAGCTGGAGGGAAGGAGACAGACGTGTCATGATAGAGTGAGATATTGAAGGACAGCGAGGGAGGGGGGTTGTCTTGCGAGGGACCCGGTCCATTTGTTACCAGCATGTGGGTAAATGAAAGGCTTCTCTCAGCCTCGTTAAGCTTGATGCACTGCCCCAGCCATCCTAGCGCAGCGCTGATTAAAATGCATTGTCTGCAGCGGCAGGGCTGGAGGAGCCAGAGGAGTGGGCAGCAGACCAGGGCTGAGGCTGCACTCCTGTCCCCCTTCTGCAGTGCCACAGCAAATGGGCCGAAAGGTCACGCCTCAGTGACCCAACAGCCATGCCTTATTTATCTAGCCTTTTACCTCAGCCAGAGGGGTGGGGAGAGATGAAGCCAGAGGGAGGTTCTTTGGCTCATTTGTCCATTTTGGGGGCAAGTGATTTACAGGTTATACAGAAGCTTGAACTTGCAACTCCTCGTGAGTCATTGGAATAGCTGAAGTCCATCTTCTTGGAATATTCAGTTCAGCCACACATACTCACACTGGCTAGCGCTAAGGCTCACACTGGCTAGCGCTAAGGCTCACACTGGCTAGCGCTAAGGCTCACACTTATACCATTGACGCAGGGTTATCAGAATTGAGTCTACACACACACACACACACACACACACACACACACACACACACACACACACACCCCCCTTTCCTCTCCCCCTCCCTCCCTTCCTTCCTCTTCCATTCAGTCAGTGTAATGAGCCCGTACCTGAGAAGGAGCTAGAAAGACAGAGAAAGTGCACTAATTCGTTTCATCTCTCGTGTCTTTGATAGTTACAAACTGTACAACTGTATAATCTCTGAACAGTTTTGGCGGCTTGGGGGGAAAAGGGAAATGTGGAAGAAGATTTAACCTGCTTCTGTCTGCCCAGCTCCTCCGCCCAACCTTCACTCTTCATGAGATCTGTGGCTGCCTGCTGTGCTGTTCTCCGTGAGCTGATGACGGAGGCTAAAAGGAAGGAATTAGGTTAGAACCGTAAACCACTAGCCTGCTAGTAAACCAACACTCGCTGGGACTCAAGACAGCTCTAATGATCTGGCACAGTTCCTTGTTCAGTTGAAGCACAAGACATAGTGACGGGATTGGTCTGGTGACAACAGGCCCTTCCCAATTGTCACCTTTTTCCAGTTATAGTGCACTACTTTTGATCAGTGTCCATAGGGCTCTGGTAGAAGGTAGGGTGCCATTTGGGATAGAACCGTACTGTTGAAGGGCAAGGCATTGGGTAGCGACAGGTAGTTACTGTGCTGTCAGTGCAGCCATGCTGATCTATGGTCTTGTTATAGAGTAGGCTTATAAAGACTTGGCTGTTTGATCTGTGGGTGCACCTGGCTGTTTGATCTGTGGGTGCACCTGGCTGTTTGATCTGTGGGTGCACCTGGCTGTTTGATCTGTGGGTGCACCTGGCTGTTTGATCTGTGGGTGCACCTGGCTGTTTGATCTGTGGGTGCACCTGGCTGTTTGATCTGTGGGTGCACCTGGCTGTTTGATCTGTGGGTGCACCTGGCTGTTTGATCTGTGGATGCACCTGGCTGTTTGATCTGTGGGTGCACCTGGCTGTTTGATCTGTGGGTGCACCTGGCTGTTTGATCTGTGGGTGCACCTGGCTGCACATGTTGGGTGGTGTGACAGGCTTTTGTTCATTTGAATTGTTCTGTATTTGTCTCGTTCCGCTCTCCCTTCTCTACCCCCCCTCCTTTTCTCCCTCTATTGCACCCTTGTGTTTCCTCTCCTGGTTTCTCTTCAACCCCCACTTGGTCTGTTTGCTCCCTCCCTCTCTTTTCTCTCCTACCTCTCCATCTTCTCTTCCCATTCTTGCATACATTGTCTATTTCCTTCCTTCCTCTCGCCTCACTCTCGCCCCCCTCCCCATCCCTCCTCTCTCTGTGGTCTGTGGTGCAGGTCCAGAGAGGTATAATTGGGCTGTGCCCTGTTAGAAAGCTGCTGGGAGAGGAGCTTTAATCTTTAGTCTCGCTCAAAATGCAAAGTGAAGGCTGGAGGCTGCTTGCTACACCACGGCCGGGATTTTACTCTACTTCAGAGACACACACACACACACGTATGTGTGTGTGTATGTGTATATATATGTATATGTGTGTGTGTGTATGTATGTATGTATGTATGCATGTATATGTGTGTGTATGTATGTATGTATATGTATGTATATATATATATATATATATATATATACACACACACAGACACACATATACACACACATATATATATATACATACATACAGTTGAAGTCAGAAGTTTACATACACCTTAGCCAAATACATTTAAACTCAGAGTACATATTCCCTGTCTTAGGTCAGTTAGGATCACCAATTTATTTTAAGAATGTGAAATGTCAGAATAATAGTAGAGAGAATGATTTATTTCAGCTTTTATTTCTTTCATCACATTCCCAGTGGGTCAGAAGTTTACATACACTCAATTAGTATTTGGTAGCATTGCCTTTAAATTGTTTAACATGGGTCAAACATTTTGGGTAGCCTTCCACAAGCTTCCCACAATAAGTTAGGTGAATTTTGGCCCATTCCTCCTGACAGAACTGGTGTAACTGAGTCAGGTTTGTAGGCCTCCTTGCTCGCACACACTTTTTCAGTTCTGCCCAAAAATGTTCCATGGGATTGAGGTCAGGGCTTTGTGATGGCCACTCCAATACCTTGACTTTGTTGTCCTTAAGCCATTTTGCCACAACTTTGGAAGTACGCTTGAGGTCATTGTCCATTTGGAAGACCCATTTGCGACCAAGCTTTAACTTCCTGACTGATGTCTTAAGATGTTTCTTCAATATATCCACATAATTCTCCTCCCTCATGATGCCATCTATTTTGTGTAGTGCACCAGTCCCTCCTGCAGCAAAGCATCCCCACAACATGATGCTGCCACCCCTGTGCTTCACGGTTGGGATGGTGCTCTTCGGCTTTCAAGCCTCCCCCTTTTTCCTCCAAATATAACGATGGTCATTATGGCCAAACAGTTCTATTTTTGTTTCATCAGACCAGAGGACGTTTCTCCAAAAAGTGCGATCTTTGTCCCCATGTGCAGTTGCAAACCCAAGTCTGGCTTTTTTTGGCATTTTGGAGCAGTGGCTTCTTCCTTGTTGAGCGGCCTTTCAGGACTGGGTAATGAGTGTCGAGGATTTAGAGACGTGTTGACTGGATAATGAGTGTGGAGGATATAGAGACGTGTTGACTGGTTAATGCTATGGAGGATATAGAGACGTGTTGACTGGTTAATGCTATGGAGGATATAGAGACGTGTTGTGTTGACTGGTTTATGCTATGGAGGATATAGAGACGTGTTGACTGGTTAATGCTATGGAGGATATAGAGACGTGTTGACTGGTTAATGCTATGGAGGATATAGACACGTATTGTGTTGACTGGTTAATGCTATGGAGGATATAGAGACGTGTTGACTGGTTAATGCTATGGAGGATATAGAGACGTGTTGACTGGTTAATGCTATGGAGGATATAGAGACGTGTTGACTGGTTAATGCTATGGAGGATATAGAGACGTATTGTGTTGACTGGTTAATGCTATGGAGGATATAGAGACGTGTTGTGTTGACTGGTTAATGCTATGGAGGATATAGAGACGTGTTGACTGGTTAATGCTATGGAGGATATAGAGATGTATTGTGTTGACTGGTTAATGCTATGGAGGATATAGAGACATGTTGACTGGTTAATGCTATGGACGATATAGAGACGTATTATGTTGACTGGTTAATGCTATGGAGGATATAGAGACATGTTGACTGGTTAATGCTATGGAGGATATAGAGATGTTTTGTGTTGACTGGTTAATGCTATGGAGGATATAGAGACGTGTTGTGTTGACTGGTTAATGCTATGGAGGATATAGAGACGTGTTGTGTTGACTGGTTAATGCTATGGAGGATATAGAGACGTCTTGTGTTGACTGGTTAATGCTATGGAGGATATAGAGACGTGTTGTGTTGACTGGTTAATGCTATGGAGGATATAGAGACGTATTGTGTTGACTGGTTAATGCTATGGAGGATATAGAGACGTGTTGTGTTGACTGGTTAATGCTATGGAGGATATAGAGACGTGTTGTGTTGACTGGTTAATGTTATGGAGGATATAGAGACGTGTTGTGTTGACTGGTTAATGTTATGGAGGATATAGAGATGTATTGTGTTGACTGGTTAATGCTATGGAGGATATAGAGACGTGTTGTGTTGACTGGTTAATGCTATGGAGGATATAGAGACGTGTTGACTGGTTAATGCTATGGAGGATATAGAGACGTGTTGTGTTGACTGGTTAATGCTATGGAGGATATAGAGACGTGTTGTGTTGACTGGTTAATGCTATGGAGGATATAGAGACGTATTGTGTTGACTGGTTAATGCTATCGAGGATATAGAGACGTGTTGACTGGTTAATGAGTGTGGAGGATATAGAGACGTGTTGACTGGTTAATGCTATGGAGGATATAGAGACGTGTTGACTGGTTAATGCTATGGAGGATATAGAGACGTGTTGTGTTGACTGGTTTATGCTATGGAGGATATAGAGACGTGTTGACTGGTTAATGCTATGGAGGATATAGAGACGTGTTGACTGGTTAATGCTATGGAGGATATAGAGACGTGTTGACTGGTTAATGCTATGGAGGATATAGAGACGTATTATGTTGACTGGTTAATGCTATGGAAGATATAGAGATGTATTGTGTTGACTGGGTAATGCTATGGAGGATTTAGAGACGTGTTGACTGGTTAATGCTATGGAGGATATAGAGACGTGTTGACTGGTTAATGCTATGGAGGATATAGAGACGTATTGTGTTGACTGGTTAATGCTATGGAGGATATAGAGACGTGTTGTGTTGACTGGTTAATGTTATGGAGGATATAGAGACGTGTTGTGTTGACTGGTTAATGTTATGGAGGATATAGAGATGTATTGTGTTGACTGGTTAATGCTATGGAGGATATAGAGATGTATTGTGTTGACTGGTTAATGCTATGGAGGATATAGAGATGTATTGTGTTGACTGGTTAATGCTATGGAGGATATAGAGACGTGTTGACTGGTTAATGCTATGGAGGATATAGAGACGTGTTGACTGGTTAATGCTATGGAGGATATAGAGACGTGTTGACTGGTTAATGCTATGGAGGATATAGAGACGTGTTGACTGGTTAATGCTATGGAGGATATAGAGACGTGTTGACTGGTTAATGCTATGGAGGATATAGAGACGTGTTGACTGGTTAATGCTATGGAGGATATAGAGACGTGTTGACTGGTTAATGCTATGGAGGATATAGAGACGTGTTGTGTTGACTGGTTAATGCTATGGAGGATATAGAGACGTGTTGTGTTGACTGGTTAATGCTATGGAGGATATAGAGACGTGTTGACTGGGTAATGCTATGGAGGATATAGAGACGTGTTGACTGGTTAATGCTATGGAGGATATAGAGACGTGTTGTGTTGACTGGTTAATGCTATGGAGGATATAGAGATGTATTGACTGGTTAATGCTATGGAGGATATAGATATGTATTGTGTTGACTGGTTAATGCTATGGAGGATATAGAGACGTGTTGTGTTGACTGGTTAATGCTATGGAGGATATAGAGACGTGTTGACTGGTTAATGCTATGGAGGATATAGAGACGTGTTGACTGGTTAATGTTATGGAGGATATAGAGACATATTGTGTTGACTGGTTAATGCTATGGAGGATATAGAGACGTGTTGACTGGTTAATGCTATGGAGGATATAGAGACGTGTTGACTGGTTAATGCTATGGAGGATATAGAGATGTATTGTGTTGACTGGTTAATGCTATGGAGGATATAGAGACGTGTTGACTGTTTAATGCTATGGAGGATATAGAGACGTGTTGACTGGTTAATGCTATGGAGGATATAGAGACGTGTTGACTGGTTAATGCTATGGAGGATATAGAGACGTGTTGTGTTGACTGGTTAATGTTATGGAGGATATAGAGACGTGTTGACTGGTTAATGCTATGGAGGATATAGAGACGTGTTGTGTTGACTGGTTAATGCTATGGAGGATATAGAGACGTATTGTGTTGACTGGTTAATGCTATGGAGGATATAGAGACGTGTTGTGTTGACTGGTTAATGCTATGGAGGATATAGAGATGTATTGTGTTGACTGGTTAATGCTATGGGGGATATAGAGATGTATTGTGTTGACTGGTTAATGCTGTGGAGGATATAGAGACGTATTGTGTTGACTGGTTAATGCTATGGGGGATATAGAGACGTATTGTGTTGACTGGTTAATGCTATGGAGGATATAGAGACGTGTTGACTGGTTAATGCTATGGAGGATATAGAGACGTGTTGACTGGTTAATGCTATGGAGGATATAGAGATGTATTGTGTTGACTGGTTAATGCTATGGAGGATATAGAGATGTATTGTGTTGACTGGATAATGTTATGGAGGATATAGAGATGTATTGTGTTGACTGGTTAATGCTATGGAGGATATAGAGACATGTTGACTGGTTAATGCTATGGAGGATATAGAGACGTATTATGTTGACTGGTTAATGCTATGGAGGATATAGAGACATGTTGACTGGTTAATGCTATGGAGGATATAGAGATGTATTGTGTTGACTGGTTAATGCTATGGAGGATATAGAGACGTGTTGTGTTGACTGGTTAATGCTATGGAGGATATAGAGACGTGTTGTGTTGACTGGTTAATGCTATGGAGGATATAGAGACGTGTTGTGTTGACTGGTTAATGCTATGGAGGATATAGAGACGTGTTGACTAGTTAATGTTATGGAGGATATAGAGACATATTGTGTTGACTGGTTAATGCTATGGAGGATATAGAGACGTGTTGACTGGTTAATGCTATGGAGGATATAGAGATGTATTGTGTTGACTGGTTAATGCTATGGAGGATATAGAGACGTGTTGACTGGTTAATGCTATGGAGGATATAGAGACGTGTTGACTGGTTAATGTTATGGAGGATATAGAGATGTATTGTGTTGACTGGTTAATGCTATGGAGGATATAGAGACGTGTTGACTGGTTAATGCTATGGAGGATATAGAGACGTGTTGTGTTGACTGGTTAATGCTATGGAGGATATAGAGATGTATTGTGTTGACTGGTTAATGCTATGGAGGATATAGAGATGTATTGTGTTGACTGGTTAATGCTATGGAGGATATAGAGACGTATTGTGTTGACTGGTTAATGCTATGGAGGATATAGAGACGTGTTGACTGGTTAATGCTATGGAGGATATAGAGACGTGTTGACTGGTTAATGCTATGGAGGATATAGAGATGTATTGTGTTGACTGGTTAATGCTATGGAGGATATAGAGACGTATTGTGTTGACTGGTTAATGCTATGGAGGATATAGAGATGTATTGTGTTGACTGGTTAATGCTATGGAGGATATAGAGACGTATTATGTTGACTGGTTAATGCTATGGAGGATATAGAGACGTGTTGACTGGTTAATGCTATGGAGGATATAGAGATGTATTGTGTTGACTGGTTAATGCTATGGAGGATATAGAGACGTGTTGACTGGTTAATGCTATGGAGGATATAGAGACGTGTTGACTGGTTAATGTTATGGAGGATATAGAGATGTATTGTGTTGACTGGTTAATGCTATGGAGGATATAGAGACGTGTTGACTGGTTAATGCTATGGAGGATATAGAGACGTGTTGTGTTGACTGGTTAATGCTATGGAGGATATAGAGATGTATTGTGTTGACTGGTTAATGCTATGGAGGATATAGAGATGTATTGTGTTGACTGGTTAATGCTATGGAGGATATAGAGACGTATTGTGTTGACTGGTTAATGCTATGGAGGATATAGAGACGTGTTGACTGGTTAATGCTATGGAGGATATAGAGACGTGTTGACTGGTTAATGCTATGGAGGATATAGAGATGTATTGTGTTGACTGGTTAATGCTATGGAGGATATAGAGACGTATTGTGTTGACTGGTTAATGCTATGGAGGATATAGAGATGTATTGTGTTGACTGGTTAATGCTATGGAGGATATAGAGACGTATTATGTTGACTGGTTAATGCTATGGAGGATATAGAGACGTGTTGACTGGTTAATGCTATGGAGGATATATAGATGTATTGTGTTGACTGGTTAATGCTATGGAGGATATATAGATGTATTGTGTTGACTGGTTAATGCTATGGAGGATATAGAGACGTGTTGACTGGTTAATGCTATGGAGGATATATAGATGTATTGTGTTGACTGGTTAATGCTATGGAGGATATATAGATGTATTGTGTTGACTGGTTAATGCTATGGAGGATATAGAGACGTGTTGTGTTGAGTGGTTAATGAGTGTGGAGGATATAGAGACGTGTTGACTGGGTAATGAGTGTGGAGGTAATTGATTGGAGGCTGTAATTAGTAGATTGCTGTCATTGATTAATCACAGTCCAGTAGTGCTAACATTATCACCTGTTGTTCATGTTTTTCTGAGCGTGTTTGTTTGCTCTGGTGAGCAGACTAGCTATATTCATCCCTCTCACACCGTGTACCAGCGCTGGAGACTTTCTGTCTTCCTTTCAACAGGCCCGGACAAAGAACATTCTGTATTATCTTTTCTATGCTCCTTCACTTTATTATCCTTTTAAATGTCCTCCATTTACCCATCATTCCATCCTGCTCATCTTTTCAGTTTTCTGTCATCCTTTCCTCTCTCACTTTTCTTCATTTCTTGCTTCCTTTTTCATCCTCTATTTGTCATTGTCTTCTCTCCCTCTCTCTCTTCATTGTTTGTTAGGTCTCAGGTTCTGCCATTGTCATTTCGGATTAGTGCTGATTAGTCTAATATGATTTTTCGTTGCTTTTTGGACGTAGTATCAGATGGAACTCTTCTAAATGACTCATGTATTTTATCACTTGTTAAGTGACTTTGCTAATAAGATAATTATTCTGCTAATCAGCAAGTTTCCTTGAGATACTAGAAGTATAAGGATGTTCTGTTACATCTCCAGATTCTTGTCAGATAGCTGGTGCACTTACAGTACAGTACATGCTGTATGGTACAGAATTAAAGGGGGGAAATTGAAAATATTGCCCATATACAGGTGTTTGTGTCTGTGTGTGTGTGTGTATTCATGGCTCTAGTGGAAGTGTGTAGGAAAGGCTCCCTGATTGATAGTCTGGTTGTGTAAGAGAGGCTGGATGGACTCCAGACAGGAAGTGTCATGGTAACAGACAGTAACCCACAGTAGCATGTCCTTCTCAAGCTGAGGTGTGTGTGTGTGTGTTCATATCATGTGGGTGCGTATCGTGTGTGTGTATGCACATGTATGCGTGTGTGTATTTCCGCACACGTGTGTGCAAGTGTTTACGCGCGCCGGGGGGACAAAATCCCTAATTTCACTGTGAGACCAGCAGAGTCCCAGGGTGATGTATGAGGTCACTCAACCATTGAGGCTCAGCCTTCTCCAGAGTTATCTAGTCCCCTGTCCTTCCAACACACACACACACCTGAAAGGTCACACTGGAGAGTGTTTGTCGTGTCCGCTTGAGCTATTACCCCATTATTACCCTTACTAGATATCTGTCTCTGTCACCTATCTCTCCACCTCCCCATCTCTCTACCTCCCCATCTCTCTACCTCCCCATCTCTCTACCTCCCCATCTCTCTACCTCCCCATCTCTCTTCCTCCCCATCTCTCTTCCTCCCCATCTCTCCACCTCCCCATCTCTCTTCGTGCCCATCTCCCTCTGTTTCCCTGTCCACTTGTCTGTGTGGATAGATGCTTTCATTTAAGCAGCTTTTTAGAAGTATGAATAAGACATGTTTACCAGCCTAAGCTATCACTCAGTAAAGTGGTCAATAGCACCATCAGATGGTCCTTGAACAGCCAATTAGAATTGCTCCAGACACATCTAAGTGTTCAACCAATCATATAGTCCTAGATTGGCTTATGAAAACATCATCTATTCTTCAAGGGACCCATTGCTTTTCACCTGGACTTAAGCCCAAGTCATAATGCCTTCTCATCACTCTGGCTAAGGTGAGCGTGTGACTGCTTCACACCATCAGTGTGACAATCGCTGTCAGCCTTGTTAAAAATTCCATCAAAACCCAACGATGAAGTTGTTGTGTTGCTTTTTTGTTTACGTAATTCTGTATTCTTTCCTTTATTTACATTCCATTCAAAATTTTCATTAAAATGCAAAGGATTTCCCCCCCCCCCCCCCACACACACTTTAAAAAACAATAAAAATCTCATGAATCCCTCAGCACTTGAGATTTATCTTGATTTGTAAGGCTTTGTTCTTTTCTCCCCTGCTTTTGCTCTCTCTCTCTCTCTCTCTCTGTCTGAGGACTCCCTAGTGTTTGGGGGGTTCTGTGTAGAGGGGTAGAGACAGGGGGTCTCTCTTTGCTGTACTGGGGTGGTTGCTCACACTTTGACTGTTTCTGTGAACTTTAGAGTTCACCGCAGAGGATTAGAGTGGAGTTGCATTGTAACCCACTGTAATGCACTGATAACCAGGTCTGAAGGACAGAACTCCTGCTATCACCACTTGTTTACATCTGATAACTGTGTTTTCTTAGAGAAATGTAAATAAATCAATTAACCTATTAAACTCAATCAAACAATATATCCGTTTTCTGAGGACTTACAAGGTACTCATTCGATTAGATCAGAAATAATATATTAATGATGGGTAAGTGTAGCAGGATAGAAAGTCATGTAAACGTACAAACAATGCTTTTACATTGCAGATTGTTTGCACTCCCTTTTTCACTCTTTCTCCCACTTTCTTTATTGTTCCTCTTCATCATGTTGTTCTCTTCTCTCTCAGATCACTTCACTTCTGGTAGGACTCTCCTGCTCTTTTCTATTTGTGCTAACATGATTTACTGTGTTCTCCTCTCTTGTTTGTTTGGTTGGGCTTGGTTACTGTGCCAAATTGATCTGGAATCCAATGTCCCCTGAAACTATTCCAGCAAGGTGTGCCGGTAGGGATGTGTGTTTTTGTGTGTGCGGTACAGCATGCACAGTAAGTGTTTGGGTGTGTGTACCTGCGCAGCCTGCAAAACACAGAGGGCATGTGTTGGTGCTTCAACAATCTGCATCATCACTAGATTTAAAATTAATAAATAAATGAATGAATTCGCCTCACAAAGGTGCGAGTGCAATGACGTGAAAAATAATCTTCATTACGCTGTGGCTCTGGCTAATGAGAACTACTGTGATAGCTGCACAGTACACTACCCACTCTGTTTTATTAACTTGCAGTCATCAGATTTAGCTGGTACCTAACCTAAACATTACACATCCTCTACTGTAACTCTACCCAGATCTCTAAGTATATTAGGTTTGATGTATGGAAGAATTACACTGAAAATAGATACTAATTTGATGCCAGCTCACTAAAACAATATTGTTTCAACGTAAAGCAAGTGAGGGCTGTCACTTACTACTCACACAATCACATTCTCTCAAGTTAAATGTACTGTAGAGCTGTGTTGAGTCTGGACGGGTTTTCAGACAGACAGGTGTGTGCTTGGTGCTCTGGGCTGATATCATTCTTCTCTTAGACAGCAGATATGTATGCTCTTGAAATTTCCTGTCCTTTGTTCAATGACTCCTCTCCTCTCCTCCATCTAGCTGAGGAGCTTGGATATCTGATCGACAAACATCTGTTACCAGCCTTGAAAAAAGTTGGATGGTGTGACAAGTAATAGCACTTCTGTCTGTCTCTCTCTGTCTGTCTGTGTGTTGTGTAAGTGTGTGTGCCTGTGTGTGCTAGTGCATGTCTGTCTGTGTGACCCATCACGTTTTGTACTGTAGTGTGTGCACAGGAAGACTTAACAAACACATCTGTTTTGTGCAACACTCACCTACTGCACAGTATTAGGCTGACATGTTTATCAGATTATGACTGATTATGGTGAGGGCATGTAGCCAAGCGGCTGAAGCAGGTGAATTGGCTGTGGAAAGATAGGGAGAACAGTAATCCAGATGATGGAGAGAAGGCCAGAGGGGAAATGAGACCAATACAGATAAACTGATGACATATGATGGGACTTTTGTCTCTCTGCAACTTTGCCTTTGTGAAAATAACCTCATTGCAGCAGTCTGGGAGTAAGTTACATAACTCATTCAAAAGAAAGTATTGACTTAGGTTTCTATTGTTTTTAAGATATGACACAGCACTTGAACAGGGGCAGATGTCTGATGTTACTACTTTACAGGAGAGGCATTTTAAAGTCATTTTTGGGTTGTCAGAAATGACTTCTTGAATATGTGAGTATTCATGTCATGTCAATTTTCAATTTCTGTTGGGAACAAAATAATCTGAAACACAAGCAAAACCAACAGCAAATGCGTCCAACAAAGCTTGATGTAACTATTACGTGCTAGGAATATGGGACCAAATACTACACTTTTGACTACTTTAATACACATTTTTCGCAATTCTTTTGGTCCCCTAAAATGGAGGGACTAAGTACAAAAAGTGCTGTAATTTCTAAATTAATAACTCTTATTGGCCTTGGCTTATTCACTAGGAGCCTCTTAGGATCCCTCGCCCTGGACACATCTTCCTCTACTACTCTCTTCACTGCCTCTGCATATGACATCTTCCTCTACTACTCTCTTCACTGCCTCTGCATATGACATCTTCCTCTACTACTCTCTTCACTGCCTCTGCATATGACATCTTCCTCTACTACTCTCTTCACTGCCTCTGCATATGACATCTTCCTCTACTACTCTCTTCACTGCCTCTGCATATGACATCTTCCTCTACTACTCTCTTCACTGCCTCTGCATATGACATCTTCCTCTACTACTCTCTTCACTGCCTCTGCATATGACATCTTCCTCTACTACTCTCTTCACTGCCTCTGCATATGACATCTTCCTCTACTACTCTCTTCACTGCCTCTGCATATGACATCTTCCTCTACTACTCTCTTCACTGCCTCTGCATATGACATCTTCCTCTACTACTCTCTTCACTGCCTCTGCATATGACATCTTCCTCTACTACTCTCTTCACTGCCTCTGCATATGACATCTTCCTCTACTACTCTCTTCACTGCCTCTGCATATGACATCTTCCTCTACTACTCTCTTCACTGCCTCTGCATATGACATCTTCCTCTACTACTCTCTTCACTGCCTCTGCATATGACATCTTCCTCTACTACTCTCTTCACTGCCTCTGCATATGACATCTTCCTCTACTACTCTCTTCACTGCCTCTGCATATGACATCTTCCTCTACTACTCTCTTCACTGCCTCTGCATATGACATCTTCCTCTACTACTCTCTTCACTGCCTCAGCATATGACATCTTCCTCTACTACTCTCTTCACTGCCTCAGCATATGACACCTTCCTCTACTACTCTGATCCTGGACAACTCAACCTGCCTTTCTCTAACTGCATTTCAACTCTAGGCTTACTGATGCTTTTGTCACTACAAATGTTGCATAGGTATAGCGAATGTGGCCCCTGGTATTCACACCTGTGCTCTAGCCAACAGCTCACAGATACAGAGTGGGTATAGCCTACATGATGACATTATTATGGACAAAAGAGCAGGATTGTTTTTATTTGTCAAATGGCAGCCATGCATAGATCATCATGTCACCAGAATAAGACCCTCGCTATTTATTGAAAGTAGCATCAAGCTCATCACTGTGCACTTTCACCACCCTGGGAAGTTCAGCGTAACTTATTTAATCTGTAACCTAATAAACTGCATACTATCAAATCAAATGTTATTTGTCACATGAGAATACATCAAGTGTAGGCTTTACCGTAAAATACTTATGAGCTCTTTCCCAACAAAGCAGTTCAAGTAAGAAAATGTGCAAACAGATAAAGAACATACTCTTAGTGGGAGGACCACACAACATACCATTGCGTGACTCCAAGTTAACTTCCATATGATAGTTATTATAGCAATATTTGTGCATACAAGTATTTTCCACCATTTCTCGCATTATACATTTTAGACAGTAAAAGCTCACACCTTGTCGAGCGTATTTTGTTTTGTTGACATTTGAAAAGTTTCCCGATACATTTTCTGCTTCCATCAGGCCTGTCATTAAAAGTTTTATCCGACATGTACTTTACTCGCATAAAAAGCCATTTTGAGGATGCTGGAATTATATTTAGGACCAACGTGCGCATGCATAAAGAAGGATTTTGAAGTAGCATAATCAGATTCAAACATTGGACTGGTTGTGTTTATGCCACATATAAAAGGTAATACATTTGAATAAGTTAAATTACAAATATTTAGGCTATAAAGCGTTAGGTTCTAGGTCAGCAAGGAATAGCCGCATGGATTGGAGATGAGGCAGAGCGCGTGTTAAGTTTCCTGAATAACTGGGCCTGCCGGGAGCATATGTGGCCACGTTATTATAGGAGGACTTGGGAGAATGATGATCCGCAACAGACAGTGCATCTCAGTATCAGACGTAAAAATACAGCCAGACTGGCCTGCTACTGTGCCTTTTGAGATTTTATCAACTGTAGAGAGTAGACCCACAAGTGATCTAAATGGAATGGAACATTCAAATCACAGGGCTTTTGCGCCATTATTCAAATGTCATTTTCACTGCAGCCTAGAGTATTATTTTGGACTCACGTGAAAACAGTTATGCTATTATTCATTGTATTGTGGCGTTGTAGGCTAGCCTAGATTATTGTATTGTCTCTAAACAAGATAAATAGGGGAGCTTTTGAGCTGTGTGTCTCGTGTCTTCACTGTTTCCACTGAGAACACACTGGTTGAATCAACGTTGTTTCCATGTCATTTCAATGATACGTTGAACCAACGTGGAATTGAGGTTTGTGCCCGATGTGTTTTCATGCACCAGGCCTCAGCTATTCCTATTTGTTCTTGTGGATTCATATTGGAGCAGCTTTGAATGCTTTTATGTGTGGTATGAGTGCTAGTTAGCCTATTGCAGATCTGGACAAACGATCCACCTACCACTATTGTCAATATGAATGGTGGATAGAGGGCAGGATAGACAGTTAGACTGGTAGACTATATTGACCTGTGGTATTGAAAAAGTTAGCGTGCAGAAAAGCGTAGTGCGTAAGGGATGTACCAAAACGCCTTGACATAGGGGAGGCGCATGAAAGCAGATGAGGAAATTTGTTAGGATGGAAGTAATTATTTTGTAAAACCTGCAACAGAGTGAACGTAAACCGGGGGAAAACACACTACCCTCCCATGTGCCCAATAGAAAACGACACAATAGTCCACCCCCCTGTCCCTAACAACAACCTAGTATGCAAAGTGTAAATACAAAAATATATTTGAAGTTGGTAGGGCATGGAAAAAGACAGACAGGAACCTTCCCGTTAGCCATGATTGGTTGAGATAATAGTGGGCCTGGACATGCCTAGAGATGAGTTCTGATTGGTCTACAATTTTACAGGCTTTTGTCAATAACTGGAATGGGAGCTTCATTGCTGTGTGTTGCATTTTGTTGAAGGGTGTTTCTTCTCATAAACATTTGTATGCATATGTTTCCACTTACACATGATTTACATATTTAACATCCTGATGTTATGTTGCTCGTTTGTACGTTGCGTGTTTCTCCTGCTGCTGTGTTACTTGTCTCTGTATAGTTCATGCTGTGTAGTAGGTGTTCTTTCTTGGTCTCCCACCCTCTCTCCCTACCCTCTCTCCCTACCCTCTCTCCCTACCCTCTCTCCCTACCCTCTCTCCCTACCCTCTCTCCTACCCTCTCTCCCTACCCTCTCTCCCCACCCTCTCTCCCCACCCTCTCTCCCTACCCTCTCTCCCACCCTCTCTCCCCACCCTCTCTCCCCACCCTCTCTCCCCACCCTCTCTCCCTACCCTCTCTCCCTACCCTCTCTCCCCACCCTCTCTCCCTACCCTCTCTCCCTACCCTCTCTCCCACCCTCTCTCCCTACCCTCTCTCCCACCCTCTCTCCCTACCCTCTCTCCCTACCCTCTCTCCCACCCTCTCTCCCTACCCTCTCTCCCTACCCTCTCTTTATGATAGTGCATCACGTGTTGATATGTAATATATGACTGGGGTCCAGTGACCCTGAAGCCAAAGCGATATTGGCCCACTCTGGGTTCTTTAGTGATATGGATGGTGATAAAATAAAGATGAGACGGGGCCCATGATATTTACAGAAGGACAACGTGATTATGTGAGCCCTGTTTGTTCTGCTATGGAAAGCGCAGGTTGTGATGAAAAGCAAGAGAGGACGATATTAAAGCTGAACCATTTTGTAAATGATTGAAAGATGGACAGACAGAAGAAGAGAGAGTGAAGGACAGACTGAGGAGCGGTAAAGATGGCAAAAGATTGAGGGAGGGAGAGTTTGTTGGTTTGTTTGTTGCGTGGCTGGTCATTGGGGCGTTGCTGCGTGGCTGGTCATTGGGGCGTTGCTGCGTGGCTGGTCATTGGGGCGTTGCTGCGTGGCTGGTCATTGGGGCGTTGCTGCGTGGCTGGTCACTGGGGCGTGGCTGCGTGGCTGGTCACTGGGGCGTGGCTGCGTGGCTGGTCACTGGGGCGTGGCTGCGTGGCTGGTCACTGGGGCGTGGCTGCGTGGCTGGTCACTGGGGCGTGGCTGCGTGGCTGGTCACTGGGGCGTTGCTGCGTGGCTGGTCACTGGGGCGTTGCTGCGTGGCTGGTCACTGGGGCGTTGCTGCGTGGCTGGTCACTGGGGCGTGGCTGCGTGGCTGGTCACTGGGGCGTGGCTGCGTGGCTGGTCACTGGGGCGTGGCTGCGTGGCTGGTCACTGGGGCGTTGTTGCGTGGCTGGTCACTGGGGCGTCGCTGCGTGGCTGGTCACTGGGGCGTGGCTGGTCACTGGGGCGTGGCTGGTCACTGGGGCGTGGCTGCGTGGCTGGTCACTGGGGCGTGGCTGCGTGGCTGGTCACTGGGGCGTGGCTGCGTGGCTGGTCACTGGGGCGTGGCTGGTCACTGGGGCGTGGCTGGTCACTGGGGCTGCGCGGCTGGTCACTGGGGCTGCGCGGCTGGTCACTGGGGGCTGCGCGGCTGGTCACTGGGGCTGCGCTGCGCGGCTGGTCACTGGGGCTGCGCTGCGCGGCTGGTCACTGGGGCTGCGCTGCGCGGCTGGTCACTGGGGCTGCGCTGCGCGGCTGGTCACTGGGGCTGCGCTGCGCGGCTGGTCACTGGGGCTGCGCTGCGCGGCTGGTCACTGGGGCGGCGCTGCGCGGCTGGTCACTGGGGCGGGGCGGCGCGGCTGGTCACTGGGGCGGGGCGGCGCGGCTGGTCACTGGGGCGGCACTGCGCGGCTGGTCACTGGGGCTGCGCGGCTGCGCGGCTGGTCACTGGGGCTGCGCGGCTGGTCACTGGGGCGGCTACATTGCTTTTGTCCTTTTGAGTCCAGCACTAAAGCTGAACTGCTCTGCTGGGTACCAAGCAGCTTTAACTTCATTTGTATAATCATAATCCCCAAGGTACTGTAAGTTTGTGTTGGAGGCAAAGATAAATGTGTAAACATGAACAAAATGGATGGTCTGTGGTAATAACTATGTAATAACACCATAATAGTAGTATTAAAACTGTGATCATAACAGTTATGCTAATGCGATGACTGAGGGGTAATATCATGGACAGTTTGGATGAGATGTGTTGATGGAGGGAATATCATGTGAGTCTCCAGCCTCCCAGTGGCATAAAATGTCATTCAGCTTCTGAAGATGGTGCATCTCTTCGACTGAATCTCAATTTCCGAGTGGGTGAATCTGATTTACGACAGTTTCATAGACTTTCACATTGAGCTCCAGGTGAGAAGACGGTGTGAATGCACTGTGTCCAGTGACGTGACAGGTTTTTGAACTGAGAAACCCCTGAATTGAAGCTTGTGCTGCAGGCCTCGTCAAATCGGAAGTGGAAAATTGGGAGGTCAGTAAAGGTATGATGGTGATGGTTTGGGGGTGTGAGCAGCGGGCCAGCTCCTCTGGCTTGAAGGTCGCCAGGCTCGGCCAACGCTAAAAGCTGCTCGACCATTTCTTCCCTGCAAATAGAATTTGTGCACCATCTGTTTTCTCGTGGCGTGCCAGCCCAGAACCCCTGCTAATTATGATATAATATCCTGTTCTACGGCAGTCCAACGTCTTTCATATTCCCGGAGCAAACACACCGGGGGCGTCAGTAGCAAACGCACCGGGGGCGTCAGTAGCAAACGCACCGGGGGCGGCCGCAGTAGCACATAGACACAGACAGAAACCTCCACGCTACCAGATAATAAAATAACGTTTCCATGCTGAAAGAATATATCTTACCACAAGTAGAGCCAGGAAATATGTTTAGAGCCTTAACGATGTTGCCAGGCGACTGTTGCCTGGGCTCTGGGGTCCCTGATGGCAGGGACAAGGCAGGGACAAGGCTTGGGCAGAGCAGAGGCTTTGTACACAGTGTTTAAGGGAGATTTCTGCTGCTCGGCTGTCATCACCGTGACTATGAAAGGTCTGTTCACAATGTCACGCTCTAACAGGGAGCAGGAAGGCCAACACTTCCCTTGTTCACTCTTTCTTACTCTCTCAGGAGTTTTTCTTTTGAAAATAGCCCATGATAAACTATAGCATTATTGTTAACTCTACTTCAATTTGAGCAATTTTCTCTGGCCATTGTCTGTCTTGCTAAATTTATAATGCAAGACCATGATCTTAATATGAAATCTGTTTCAGCTCAGTTCAGTGATGCCGTCCCTGTTTGTGCTGGGTTGTAATCTGGCTACTTGACTCTCCCAGGTCGCCCTGGCTCTGTCTTGTTGATGTTTTCCCTGCATGCCCTTGTTTTCACAGATTAACCTTGCTCCAGACAAAGTGAGACGGCGACTCAACAGAGCACGCAGAGCGTGCCTCATTAAATTAAAACACTGTCAGAGGGGAATTGAAGTGATGCTGTTAGACCCATTGTCTGGCCCTCTCTGTCACCTCAACGAGGCCTCTGCTAGATTATTTTCTCCTCATCTCTCCATGTGTAGAGGTGTTATGGTGCATGACTACAATAAACATGACAACAAAAGGGACTACTGGTGCTGCCGTGTGGAATTGGGAGTTATGAATATAGGAATAAAAGACATCTGTGAAAAATGGTTAATTTCACTACATGCTCCCTTTGCTAAGACTTTACTTATTATAACCATAAGTCCCACCTAGTTATCTTAAGATGAATGCACTTACTGTAAGTCGCTCTGCATATGAGCGTCTGCTAAATGTCTAAAATGGAAATGTAATGCAAATATAAATGCTATGGTTATTGTGTTTGTAGCTGCTGCATTTGCTGTTTGTCTGTCTGTGTATTCTTCTGGTCTGGTTACCAGATAGATCCCTTTTGTGCTTTGGACAACACTTCCAAGGTTTGTTAGCATGCCGTATGTGTATGACATGACAACATGTACATGTATAGCATGACAACGAACTTCACATGAGATGGCTAGAGAAGAAACAGATCTAGTGACCAGATATGTCTCCACCGTCTCGTGTGTAATTATCATAGCATGAATCTGGTCATGGTGTAGATAGAGTGCATTACACCTATTGACTTGACTTTTTCCACATTTTGTTACAGCCTTAATCTAAAATGGATTTTTTTTTAAATCCTCATCAATCTACACACAATACCCCATAATGACAAAGCGAGAACAGGTTTTTAGACATTTTTGCAAATGTATTAAAAATAAAGACAAATACCTTTTTTACATAAGTATTCAGACCCTTTGCTTTGAGACTCAAAATTGAGCTCAGGTGCATCCTGTTTCTACTGATCATCTTTGATAAGTTTCTACAACTTGATTGGAGTCTGCCTGTGGGAAATTCAATTGATTGGATATGATTTGGAAAGGCACACAGCTGTCTATATAAGGTCCCTCAGTTGACAGTGGATGTCAGAGCAAAAACCAAGCTATGAGGTAGAAGGAATTGTCCGTAGAGTTCTGAGACAGGATTGTGTCGAGGCACAGATCTGGGGAAGGGTACTGAAAACTGTCTGCAGCATTGAAAGTCCCCAAGAACACAGTGGCCTCCATCATTCTTAAATGGAAGAAGTTTGGAACCACCAAGACGGATCCTGGAGCTGGCTGCCTGGCCAAACTGAGCAATTGGGGGAGAAGGCCCTTGGTCAGAGAGGTAGCCAAGAACCCAATGGTCAAATTGACAGAGCTCCAGAGTTCCTCTGTGGAGATGGGAGAACCTTCCAGAAGGACAACCATCTCTGCAGCACTCCACCAATCAGAGCTTTATGGTAGAGGGGCCAGACGGAAGCCACTCCTCAGTAAAAGGCATGTGACAGCCCACTTGGAGTTTGCCAAAAGGCACCTAAAGGACTCTCAGACCATGAGAAACAAGATTGAACTCTTTGGCCTGAATGCCAAGCATCACGTCTGGAAGAAACCTGGCACTAACCCTACGGTGAAGCATGGTGGTGGCAGCATCCTGCTGTGGGGATGTTTTTCAGCATCAGGGACTGGGAGACTAGTCAGGATCGAGGGAAAGATGAACGGAGCAAAGTACAGAAAGATCCTTGATGAAAACATGCTCCAGAGTGCTCAGGACCTCAGACTTGTGTGAAGATTCACCTTCCAACAGGACAACGACCCTAAGCAGACAGCCAAGACGACGCAGGAGTGGCTTCGGGACAAGTCTCTGAATGTCCTTGAGTGGTCCAGCAAGAGCCTGGACTTAAACCTGATGGAACATATCTGGAGAGACCTGAAAAGAGCTGTGCAGCGACACTCCCTATCCAACCTGACAGAGCTTGAGAGGATCTGCAGAGAAGAATGGGAGAAACTCCACAAATGCATGTATGCCAAGCTTTTAGCGTCATACCCAAGACGACTCAAGGCTGTAATCGCTGCCAAAGGTGCTTCAACAAAGTATTGAGTAAAGAGTCTGAACACTTATTTAAATGTGATATCTGTTTTTTATTTTTAATACATTTACTGACATTTTTAAAAACCTGTTTCTGCTTTGATTATGGGGTATTGTGTGTAGATTGAGGGGAAAAAACAACACGTAACAAAATTTGGAAAAAGTCAAGGGGTCTGCATACTGCACTGTAGGATACTATTGGAAGATGCTATGAGGACTGAGGGATTTGAAAGAGATATGGAAGTGAGAAAAGGAAAATATCCCTTTGGAATTGGAAGCGTACATACCAAATGACCATGCTGCTGCTATGTCTGTCTGACCATTTGTGATGATTGTGATTCCCCCCTAAGGTAAAGGGCCCTCTGACCAGATTTGGGGCATTTGCCGTCCGTCAGATGCCTGTCTGTAATTTGTGATTACAGTACAAGCAGAAGGGGTGGCAGAGATTAATTCAATCCAACACGCAAATCTGATTGCCTGCATTTGCATATTAATGAGAAAAATGTTGGAGTGTTTTTTGGCAGGTGGCAAGGCAGAAGATGGTTAAAAGCTGGGAAAATTTGATATTTACTGCTTTCGTCTGGCAAGTTGAGGTCAGTGTCTGGTTGTGCATGGATTTGCATATATTAGCATACCAAATGTAGGAAGGACATAAGATTCCAGTGGCCTTCTCTCTCTTTTGTGTGGTAAGTTTTTAAAATGAAAGAGGCGTTGACCAACCACTTGTAAGTGTCATTTTGAGAGAAACTTTTAGTCTGCTTGAAGACTAAAAGTGTCATGGAATTGTCCTTATAGCAAACTGCAGGGAGGGAGGAGGTCAGAGAACTGGCAGTGTGGTGCCATGACAACAACCTCTCCCTCAATGTGAGCAAGACAAAGGAGCTGATCGTGGACTACAGGAAAAGGGTGGCCGAACAGGCCCCCTTTAACATTGATGGGGCTGTAGTGGAGCAGGTCGAGAGTTTAAAGTTCCTTGGTGTCCACATTACCAACAAACTATCCTGGTCCAAACATACCAAGACAGTCATGAAGAGGGCACGACAAAACCCGTTCCCCCTTAGGAGACTGAAAAGATTTGGCATGGGTCCCCAGATCCTCAAAAGTTTCTACAGCTGCACCATCGAGAGCAGCCTTACCGGTTGCATCACCGCCTGTTATGGCAACTGCTCGGCATCTGACCGTAAGGCGCGACAGAGGGTAGTGCGAACGGCCCAGTACATCACTGGGGCCAAGCTTCCTGCCATCCAGAATCTATATTCTAGGTGTGTCAGAGGAAAGCCCATAAATTAGTAAGAGACTCCAGTCACCCAAGTTATAGACTGTTCTCTCTGCTACCGCACGGCAAGCGGTACCGGAACGCCAAGTCAAGGACCAAAAGGCTCCTCAACAGCTTCTACTCCCAAGCCGTAAGACTGCTGAACAATTCATAAAAATCGCCACCGGACAATTTACATTGACACCCCCCCCTCTTGTACACTGCTGCTACTCGCTGTTTGTTTGTTACCTATGCATAGTCACTTCACCCCCACCGATACTGGTTCCCCCTGTGTATAGCATCGTTATTGTTATTCTTATTGTGTTACTTTTCATTATTACTTTTTATTTTAGTCTCCTTGGTAAATATTTATTTCTTCTTGAATTGCACTGTTGGTTAATAAGGGCTTGTAATTAAGCATTTCACAGTAAAGTCTACACTTGTTGTATTCAGCACATGTGACAAATAAAGTTTGATTTGATTTGCATTCGTTGTGGGAAAATTCCCTACCCAAAAAACAACCAAAATATGTCTATTCCATACTTCTTGATATTGTCATGGTAGTAATGTGTAGCCTGGTGTGGTTGTGGTAGTAGTGTATAGCCTGGTGTGGTTGTGGTAGTACTGTATAGTCTTGTGTTTGTGGTAGTAGTGTATAGCCTGGTGTGGTTGTGGTAGTAGTGTATAGCCTGGTGTGGTTGTGGTAGTAGTGTATAGCCTGGTGTGGTTGTGGTAGTAGTGTATAGTCTGGTGTGGTTGTGGTAGTAGTGTATAGCCTGGTGCGGTTGTGGTAGTAGTGTATAGTCTGGTGTGGTTGTGGTAGTAGTGTATAGTTTGTTGTGGTAGTAGTGTATAGTCTGGTGTGGTAGTAGTGTATAGTCTGTTGTGGTAGTAGTGTATAGTCTGTTGTGGTAGTAGTGTATAGCCTGGTGTGTTTGTGGTAGTAGTGTATAGCCTGGTGTGGTTGTGGTAGTAGTGTATAGTCTGGTGTGGTTGTGGTAGTAGTGTATAGTCTGGTGTGGTTGTGGTAGTAGTGTATAGTCTGGTGTGGTTGTGGTAGTAGTGTATAGTCTGGTGTGGTTGTGGTAGTAGTGTATAGTCTGGTGTGGTTGTGGTAGTAGTGTATAGTTTGTGGTAGTAGTGTATAGTCTGGTGTGGTAGTAGTGTATAGTTTGTTGTGGTAGTAGTGTATAGTCTGGTGTGGTTGTGGTAGTAGTGTATAGCCTGGTGCGGTTGTGGTAGTAGTGTATCGTGTCTTTGGAGGTACCATTAAACTGAAGACATCTTTATCAATTACCTCCCTGTAATTATTATCACGCGATTAAACTGATTAATCGTTTAATTGTAATTAACTAGGAGATCGGGGCACCAAGGAGAATATTCAGATTACAAAGCTATAATTTTCCTAATACAACTTTCCTGTACTATAATATTATATTCTATTATAGTATAGGCCGATTATCTTCTGGTTTAAATGGTGTATTTTACCTTTAGTCCAGTCTCATTCCAAACGTCGTAAATTGTTGTATCTGCACGAACCCAGTCTTTACTAAAATCATCCATACATCAATTGTCTTAAAATCATTTATTTACTACACTAAGTAATTAACAGAAAACATACAAACAGTAATTATCGTCACAAAGGATTGGTATAGTAATGTGCGCTAATGGCTAATAGGCATGGCTGGTCTGTTAGACAATGGGTCATAAACGGTCAGCTGAGAATGCACACCTACAGAGTTCATTAATATTAACAATTGACAATTGAAGGCTCACTCATTCGGGAACAATTGCAATCAATATATATGTACGCTCAGTGTGTCGTTCTGATTCTTGCTGGAGAGTTCGGTTCTGTTGGGGAGTTTCCTCCGCGTTCTCTCTCTCTCTCGGTTAGAATGGATGTTTCGTTGCGACATTCATTAATGTCGTCATAGAATGGTTGTTTCGTTGGTCTTCGCGTTCGATGATATAATTTACTTAGCTGCAGACTAATAATTAATATCAAAGACTTGTTCTTATTCTGTCGGTATCAATAGTCTAAAAGTTAACCACGTGGTATGGTTCACTTTCAGTAGAGGAATTGGATGGTAAAGCCTATTGGCCATGGAGTGTAGGCCTGGTCTGAAGAAATGTAAATCAGGGGGTGTTTTATAGTGCCCATCGAACAGGCTTGTCAAATGACGCCTGGTCCTGTATGTGTCCCTGGGGCGTGCCTATGACTGAGCTAGACTTGGTTACAGAAATACAATTCTATCACATTAACATCAGTACAATAGCATCTCAATGTATTATAAAAGCTTTATCCTTATTAATACATTCTATACACCCATTATGATGCAAGTCTCAAGCTGAGGCTATTATATAAACAGTTTTATGGTAATATGGCTATATTGTCTCTTCTGAGTATCACAAAATTGTACCAAGCGGATCAGTTCGTAGCTGGATTCTTCACCAATCTTCCATACCTTCTCCAGAACACAAAATGTCGCTTGGCTCTCCAATTCTATGAGTTGGAAGAATTTCCTGTGTCTCTCTATGGGCCATGTGGCCAGAGACTCTCCTGGAATTTTAGAGATTTTACAACCCTTTACACACAGGGCCTGGGTTGGGGGGAAGGTAGGTTGGGTGGTGGTGCAAAAGGGAGGGGGTCAACTGTCCTCCCTGTACCAAAAGAGGCCAACGTCATGACAAGTGTATAGTCTGGTGTAGTAGTAGTGTATAATCTGGTGTGGTTGTGGTAGTAGTGTATAGTTTGTTGTGGTAGTAGTGTATAGTCTGGTGTGGTTGCGGTAGTAGTGTATAGCCTGGTGCGGTTGTGGTAGTAGTGTATAGTCTGGTGTAGTAGTAGTGTATAGTCTGGTGTGGTTGTGGTAGTAGTGTATAGTTTGTTGTGGTAGTAGTGTATAGTCTGGTGTGGTTGTGGTAGTAGTGTATAGCCTGGTGCGGTTCTGGTAGTAGTGTATAGTCTGGTGTAGTAGTAGTGTATAGTCTGGTGTCGTTGTGGTAGTAGTGTATAGTTTGTTGTGGTAGTAGTGTATAGTCTGGTGTGGTTGTGGTAGTAGTGTATAGCCTGGTGCGGTTGTGGCAGTAGTGTATAGTCTGGTGCGGTTGTGATAGTAGTGTATAGTCTGGTGTGGTTGTGGTAGTAGTGTATAGTGTGGTTGTGGTAGTAGTGTATAGTCTGGTGTGGTTGTGGTAGTAGTGTATAGTCTGGTGTGGTTGTAGTGTATAGTCTGGTGTGGTTGTGGTAGTAGTGTATAGTTTGTTGTGGTAGTAGTGTATAGTCTGGTGTGGTTGTGGTAGTAGTGTATAGTTTGTTGTGGTAGTAGTGTATAGTCTGGTGTGGTTGTGGTAGTAGTGTATAGCCTGGTGCGGTTCTGGTAGTAGTGTATAGTCTGGTGTAGTAGTAGTGTATAGTCTGGTGTGGTTGTGGTAGTAGTATATAGTCTGGTGTAGTAGTAGTGTATAATCTGGTGTGGTTGTGGTACTAGTGTATAGTTTGTTGTGGTAGTAGTGTATAGTCTGGTGTGGTTGTGGTAGTAGTGTATAGCCTGGTGCGGTTGTGGTAGTAGTGTATAGCCTGGTGCGGTTGTGGTAGTAGTGTATAGTCTGGTGCGGTTGTGGTAGTAGTGTATAGTCTGGTGTGGTTGTGGTAGTAGTGTATAGTGTGGTTGTGGTAGTAGTGTATAGTCTGGTGTAGTTGTGGTAGTAGTGTATAGTCTGGTGCGGTTGTGGTAGTAGTGTATAGTCTGTTGTGGTAGTGGTAGTAGTGTATAGTCTGGTGTGGTTGTGGTAGTGTTTTGCTCACGGTCTCTTTAGTCTGGTGTGGTTGTGGTAGTAGTGTATAGTTTGTGGTGGTAGTAGTGTATAGTCTGGTGCGGTTGTGGTAGTAGTGTATAGTCTGTTGTGGTAGTGGTAGTAGTGTATAGTCTGGTGTGGTTGTGGTAGTGTTTTGCTCACGGTCTCTTTAGTCTGGTGTGGTTGTGGTAGTAGTGTATAGCCTGGTGTGGAAGTGGTAGTAGTGTATAGCCTGGTGTGGTTGTGGTAGTAGTGTATAGTCTGGTGTGGTAGTAGTGTATAGTCTGGTGTGGTAGTAGTGTATAGTTTGTTGTGGTAGTAGTGTATAGTTTGTTGTGGTAGTAGTGTATAGTTTGTTGTGGTAGTAGTGTATAGTTTGTTGTGGTAGTAGTGTATAGTTTGTTGTGGTAGTAGTGTATAGTTTGTTGTGGTAGTAGTGTATAGTTTGTTGTGGTAGTAGTGTATAGCCTGGTGTGGTTGTGGTAGTAGTGTATAGCCTGGTGTGGTTGTGGTAGTAATGTATAGCCTGGTGTGGTTGTGGTGGTAGTGTATAGTCTGGTGTGGTGGTAGTGTATAGTCTGGTGTGGTTGTGGTAGTAGTGTATAGTTTGTTGTGGTAGTAGTGTATAGTCTCGTGTGGTAGTAGTGTATAGTTTGTTGTGGTAGTAGTGTATAGTTTGTTGTGGTAGTAGTGTATAGTTTGTTGTGGTAGTAGTGTATAGCCTGGTGTGGTTGTGGTAGTAGTGTATAGCCTTGTGTGGTTGTGGTAGTAGTGTATAGCCTTGTGTGGTTGTGGTAGTAGTGTATAGCCTGGTGTGGTTGTGGTAGTAGTGTATAGTCTGGTGTGGTAGTAGTGTATAGTCTGGTGTGGTAGTAGTGTATAGTTTGTTGTGGTAGTAGTGTATAGTTTGTTGTGGTAGTAGTGTATAGTTTGTTGTGGTAGTAGTTTATAGTTTGTTGTGGTAGTAGTGTATAGCCTGGTGTGGTTGTGGTAGTAGTGTATAGCCTGGTGTGGTTGTGGTAGTAGTGTATAGTGTGGTTGTGGTAGTAGTGTATAGTGTGGTTGTGGTAGTAGTGTATAGTGTGGTTGTGGTAGTAGTGTATAGTGTGGTTGTGGTAGTAGTGTATAGTGTGGTTGTGGTAGTAGTGTATAGTGTGGTTGTGGTAGTAGTGTATAGTGTGGTTGTGGTAGTAGTGTATAGTGTGGTTGTGGTAGTAGTGTATAGTGTGGTGTGGTTGTGGTAGTAGTGTATAGTGTGGTGTGGTTGTGGTAGTAGTGTATAGTCTGGTGTGGTTGTGGTAG
This sequence comes from Salmo salar, assembly GCF_965601325.2. Lineage (NCBI taxonomy): Eukaryota > Metazoa > Chordata > Actinopteri > Salmoniformes > Salmonidae > Salmo > Salmo salar. Next base: position 31,478,017 of record NC_138296.1, on the reverse strand, counting down.
TAGTGTATAGTCTGGTGTGGTTGTGGTAGTAGTGTATAGTGTGGTTGTGGTAGTAGTGTATAGTGTGGTTGTGGTAGTAGTGTATAGTGTGGTTGTGGTAGTAGTGTATAGTGTGGTTGTGGTAGTAGTGTATAGTCTGGTGTGGTTCTGGTAGTAGTGTATAGTCTGGTGTAGTAGTAGTGTATAGTCTGGTGTGGTTGTGGTAGTAGTGTATAGCCTGGTGTGGGTGTGGTAGTAGTGTGTAGTCTGGTGTGGGTGTGGTAGTAATGTGTAGCCTGGTGTGGTTGCGGTAGTAGTGTATAGTCTGGTGTGGTTGCGGTATTAGTGTATAGTCTGGTGTGGTTGCGGTAGTAGTGTATAGTCTGGTGTGGTTGTGGTAGTATTATATAGTCTGGTGTGGTTGTGGTAGTAGTGTATAGTCTGGTGTGGTTGTGGTAGTAGTGTATAGTCTGGTGTGGTTGTGGTAGTACTGTATAGTCTGGTGTGGTTGTGGTAGTTGTGTGGTGTGGTAGTAGTGTATAGTCTGGTGTGGTAGTAGTGTATAGTCTGGTGTGGTAGTAATGTATAACCTGGTGTGGTTGTGGTAGTAGTGTATAGTTTGTTGTGGTAGTGGTGTATAGTCTGGTGATGGTGTGGTAGTAGTGTGTAGTCTGGTGTGGGTGCGGTAGTAATGTGTAGCCTGGTGTGGTTGCGGTAGTAGTGTATCGTCTGGTGTGGTTGCGGTAGTAGTGTATAGTCTGGTGTTGTTGTGGTAGTAGTGTATAGTCTAGTGTGGTTGTGGTAGTAGTGTATAGTGTGGTTGTGGTAGTAGTGTATAGTGTGGTTGTGGTAGTAGTGTATAGTGTGGTTGTGGTAGTAGTGTATAGTGTGGTTGTGGTAGTAGTGTATAGTGTGGTTGTGGTAGTAGTGTATAGTCTGGTGTGGTTGTGGTAGTAGTGTATAGTCTGGTGTGGTTGTGGTAGTAGTGTATAGTGTGGTGTGGTAGTAGTGTATAGTCTGGTGTGGTAGTAGTGTATAGTCTGGTGTGGTAGTAGTGTATAGTCTGGTGTGGTAGTAGTGTATAGTCTGGTTATGGTAGTAGTGTATTGTTTGTTGTGGTAGTAGTGTATAGTCTGGTGTGGTAGTAGTGTATAGTCTGGTGTGGTAGTAGTGTATTGTTTGTTGTGGTAGTAGTGTATAGTCTGGTGTGGTTGTGGTAGTAGTGTATACCCTGGTGCGGTTGTGGTAGTGGTGTATAGTCTGGTGCGGTTGTGGTAGTAGTGTATAGTCTGGTGTGGTTGTGTTAGTAGTGTATAGTGTGGTTGTGGTAGTTGTGTATAGTCTGGTGTGGTTGTGGTAGTTGTGTATAGTCTGGTGTGGTTGTGGTAGTAGTGTATAGTCTGGTGTGGTTGTAGTGTATAGTCTGGTGTGGTTGTAGTGTATAGTCTGGTGTGGTTGTGGTAGTAGTGTATAGTTTGTTGTGGTAGTAGTGTATAGTCTGGTGTGGTAGTAGTGTATAGTCTGGTGTGGTAGTAGTGTATTGTTTGTTGTGGTAGTAGTGTATAGTCTGGTGTGGTTGTGGTAGTAGTGTATAGTTTGTTGTGGTAGTAGTGTATAGTCTGGTGTGGGTGTGGTAGTAGTGTATAGTCTGGTGTGGTTTTGGTAGTAGTGTATGGCCTGGTGCGGTTCTGGTAGTAGTGTATAGTCTGGTGTAGTAGTAGTGTATAGTCTGGTGTGGTTGTGGTAGTAGTGTATAGTTTGTTGTGGTAGTAGTGTATAGTCTGGTGTGGTTGTGGTAGTAGTGTATAGCCTGGTGCGGTTGTGGTAGTAGTGTATAGTCTGGTGCGGTTGTGGTAGTAGTGTATAGTCTGGTGTGGTTGTGGTAGTAGTGTATAGTGTGGTTGTGGTAGTAGTGTATAGTCTGGTGTGGTTGTGGTAGTAGTGTATAGTCTGGTGTGGTTGTGGTAGTAGTGTATAGTCTGGTGTGGTTGTGGTAGTGTTTTGCTCACGGTCTCTGTAGTCTGGTGTGGTTGTGGTAGTAGTGTGTAGTTTGTTGTGGTAGTAGTGTATAGTCTGGTGTGGTTGTGGTAGTAGTGTATAGTCTAGTGTGGTTGTGGTAGTGTTTTGCTCACGGTCTCTTTAGTCTGGTGTGGTTGTGGTAGTAGTGTATAGCCTGGTGTGGTAGTGGTAGTAGTGTATAGCCTGGTGTGGTTGTGGTAGTAGTGTATAGTCTGGTGGGGTAGTAGTGTATAGTCTGGTGTGGTAGTAGTGTATAGTTTGTTGTGGTAGTAGTGTATAGTTTGTTGTGGTAGTAGTGTATAGTTTGTTGTGGTAGTAGTGTATAGTTTGTGGTGGTAGTAGTGTATAGTCTGGTGTGGTTGTGGTAGTAGTGTATAGCCTGGTGCGGTTCTGGTAGTAGTGTATAGTCTGGTGTAGTAGTAGTGTATAGTCTGGTGTGGTTGTGGTAGTAGTATATAGTCTGGTGTAGTAGTAGTGTATAGTCTGGTGTGGTTGTGGTAGTAGTATATAGTTTGTAGTGGTAGTAGTGTATAGTCTGGTGTGGGTGTGGTAGTAGTGTATAGTGTGGTTGTGGTAGTAGTGTATAGTCTTGTGCGGTTGTGGTAGTAGTGTATAGTCTGGTGCGGTTGTGGTAGTAGTGTATACCCTGGTGCGGTTGTGGTAGTTGTGTATAGTCTGGTGCGGTTGTGGTAGTAGTGTATAGTCTGGTGTGGTTGTGTTAGTAGTGTATAGTGTGGTTGTGGTAGTTGTGTATAGTCTGGTGTGGTTGTGGTAGTTGTGTATAGTCTGGTGTGGTTGTGGTAGTAGTGTATAGTCTGGTGTGGTTGTAGTGTATAGTCTGGTGTGGTTGTAGTAGTAGTGTATAGTTTGTTGTGGTAGTAGTGTATAGTCTGGTGTGGTAGTAGTGTATAGTCTGGTGTGGTAGTAGTGTATTGTTTGTTGTGGTAGTAGTGTATAGTCTGGTGTGGTTGTGGTAGTAGTGTATAGTTTGTTGTGGTAGTAGTGTATAGTCTGGTGTGGGTGTGGTAGTAGTGTATAGTCTGGTGTGGTTTTGGTAGTAGTGTATGGCCTGGTGCGGTTCTGGTAGTAGTGTATAGTCTGGTGTAGTAGTAGTGTATAGTCTGGTGTGGTTGTGGTAGTAGTGTATAGTTTGTTGTGGTAGTAGTGTATAGTCTGGTGTGGTTGTGGTAGTAGTGTATAGCCTGGTGCGGTTGTGGTAGTAGTGTATAGTCTGGTGCGGTTGTGGTAGTAGTGTATAGTCTGGTGTGGTTGTGGTAGTAGTGTATAGCCTGGTGCGGTTGTGGTAGTAGTGTATAGTCTGGTGCGGTTGTGGTAGTAGTGTATAGTCTGGTGTGGTTGTGGTAGTAGTGTATAGTGTGGTTGTGGTAGTAGTGTATAGTCTGGTGTGGTTGTGGTAGTGTTTTGCTCACGGTCTCTGTAGTCTGGTGTGGTTGTGGTAGTAGTGTGTAGTTTGTTGTGGTAGTAGTGTATAGTCTGGTGTGGTTGTGGTAGTAGTGTATAGTCTAGTGTGGTTGTGGTAGTGTTTTGCTCACGGTCTCTTTAGTCTGGTGTGGTTGTGGTAGTAGTGTATAGCCTGGTGTGGTAGTGGTAGTAGTGTATAGCCTGGTGTGGTTGTGGTAGTAGTGTATAGTCTGGTGGGGTAGTAGTGTATAGTCTGGTGTGGTAGTAGTGTATAGTTTGTTGTGGTAGTAGTGTATAGTTTGTTGTGGTAGTAGTGTATAGTTGTGGTAGTAGTGTATAGTCTGGTGCGTCTGGTGCGTCTATGGTAGTAGTGTATAGTCTGGTGTGGTTGTGGTAGTAGTGTATAGTCTGGTGTGGTTGTGGTAGTAGTGTATAGTCTGGTGTGGTTGTGGTAGTGTTTTGCTCACGGTCTCTGTAGTCTGGTGTGGTTGTGGTAGTAGTGTGTAGTTTGTTGTGGTAGTAGTGTATAGTCTGGTGTGGTTGTGGTAGTAGTGTATAGTCTAGTGTGGTTGTGGTAGTGTTTTGCTCACGGTCTCTTTAGTCTGGTGTGGTTGTGGTAGTAGTGTATAGCCTGGTGTGGTAGTGGTAGTAGTGTATAGCCTGGTGTGGTTGTGGTAGTAGTGTATAGTCTGGTGGGGTAGTAGTGTATAGTCTGGTGTGGTAGTAGTGTATAGTTTGTTGTGGTAGTAGTGTATAGTTTGTTGTGGTAGTAGTGTATAGTTTGTTGTGGTAGTAGTGTATAGTTTGTGGTGGTAGTAGTGTATAGTCTGGTGTGGTTGTGGTAGTAGTGTATAGCCTGGTGCGGTTCTGGTAGTAGTGTATAGTCTGGTGTAGTAGTAGTGTATAGTCTGGTGTGGTTGTGGTAGTAGTATATAGTCTGGTGTAGTAGTAGTGTATAGTCTGGTGTGGTTGTGGTAGTAGTATATAGTTTGTAGTGGTAGTAGTGTATAGTCTGGTGTGGGTGTGGTAGTAGTGTATAGTGTGGTTGTGGTAGTAGTGTATAGTCTTGTGCGGTTGTGGTAGTAGTGTATAGTCTGGTGCGGTTGTGGTAGTAGTGTATAGTCTGTTGTGGTAGTAGTGTATAGTCTGGTGTGGTTGTGGTAGTGTTTTGCTCACGGTCTCTTTAGTCTGGTGTGGTTGTGGTAGTAGTGTATAGTTTGTTGTGGTAGTAGTGTATAGTCTGGTGTGGTTGTGGTAGTAGTGTATAGTGTGGTGTGGTAGTAGTGTATAGTCTGGTGTGGTAGTAGTGTATAGTCTGGTGTGGTAGTGGTGTATTGTTTGTTGTGGTAGTAGTGTATAGTCTGGTGTGGTAGTAGTGTATAGTCTGGTGTGGTAGTAGTGTATTGTTTGTTGTGGTAGTAGTGTATAGTCTGGTGTGGTTGTGGTAGTAGTGTATAGTTTGTTGTGGTAGTAGTGTATAGTCTGGTGTGGGTGTGGTAGTAGTGTATAGTCTGGTGTGGTTGTGGTAGTAGTGTATAGTCTGGTGTGGTTGTGGTAGTAGTGTATAGTCTGGTGTGGTTGTGGTAGTAGTGTATAGTCTGGTGTGGTTGTGGTGTATAGTCTGGTGTGGTTGTGGTGTATAGTCTGGTGTGGTTGTGGTGTATAGTCTGGTGTGGTTGTGGTGTATAGTCTGGTGTGGTTGTGGTGTATAGTCTGGTGTGGTAGTGGTGTATAGTCTGGTGTGGTAGTGGTGTATAGTCTGGTGTGGTAGTAGTGTATAGCCTGGTGTGGTTGTGGTAGTAGTGTATAGCCTGGTGTGGTTGTGGTAGTAGTGTATAGCCTGGTGTGGTTGTGGTAGTAGTGTATAGTCTGGTGTGGTAGTAGTGTATATTTTGTTGTGGTAGTAGTGTATAGTCTGGTGTGGTTGTGGTAGTAGTGTATAGTTTGTTGTGGTAGTAGTGTATAGCCTGGTGTGGTTGTGGTAGTAGTGTGTAGTCTGGTGTGGTTGTGGTAGTAGTGTGTAGTCTGGTGTGGGTGTGGTAGTAGTGTATAGTCTGGTGTGGTTGTGGTAGTAGTGTATAGTTTGTTGTGGTAGTAGTGTATAGTCTGGTGTGGGTGTGGTAGTAGTGTGTAGTCTGGTGTGGGTGTGGTAGTAGTGTGTAGTCTGGTGTGGGTGTGGTAGTAGTGTATAGTCTGGTGTGGTTGTGGTAGTAGTGTATTGTCTGGTGTGGTTGTGGTAGTAGTGTATAGTCTGGTGTGGTTGTGGTAGTAGTGTATAGTCTGGTGTGGTTGTTGTACTAGTGTATAGTCTGGTGTGGTTGTGGTACTAGTGTATAGTCTGGTGTGGTTGTGATAGTGGTGTGTAGTCTGGTGTGGTTGTGGTAGTGGTGTATAGTCTGGTGTGGTTGTGGTGTATAGTCTGGTGTGGTTGTGGTGTATAGTCTGGTGTGGTAGTAGTGTATAGTTTGTTGTGGTAGTAGTGTATAGTCTGGTGTGGTTGTGGTAGTAGTGTATAGTTTGTTGTGGTTGTGGTAGTAGTGTATAGTTTGTTGTGGTAGTAGTGTATAGTCTGGTGTGGTTGTGGTAGTAGTGTGTAGTCTGGTGTGGGTGTGGTAGTAGTGTGTAGTCTGGTGTGGGTGTGTTAGTAGTTTATAGGCTGGTGTGGTTGTGGTAGTAGTGTATAGGCTGGTGTGGTTGTGGTAGTAGTGTATAGTCTGGTGTGGTTGTGGTAGTAGTGTATAGTCTGGTGTGGTTGTGGTACTAGTGTATAGTCTGGTGTGGTTGTGGTAGTGGTGTATAGTCTGGTGTGGTAGTGGTGTATAGTCTGGTGTGGTTGTGGTGTATAGTCTGGTGTGGTTGTGGTGTATAGTCTGGTGTGGTTGTGGTAGTAGTGTATAGTCTGTTGTGGTAGTAGTGTATAGTCTGGTGTGGTTGTGGTAGTAGTGTATAGTCTGGTGTGGTAGTAGTGTATAGCCTGGTGTGGTTGTGGTAGTAGTGTATTGTCTGGTGTGGTTGTGGTAGTAGTGTGTAGTCTGGTGTGGTTGTGGTAGTAGTGTGTAGTCTGGTGTGGTAGTAGTGTATAGTCTGGTGTGGTTGTGGTAGTAGTGTATTTTCTGGTGTGGTTGTGGTAGTAGTGTATTTTCTGGTGTGGTTGTGGTAGTAGTGTGTATAGTCTGGTGTGGTTGTGGTAGTATTGTGTAGTCTGTTGTGGTAGTAGTGTATTCTCTGGTGTGGTTGTGGTAGTAGTGTATAGTCTGGTGTGGTCTTGGTAGTAGTGTATAGTCTGGTGTGGTAGTAGTGTATAGTCTGGTGTGGTAGTAGTGTATAGTCTGGTGTGGTAGTAGTGTATAGCCTGGTGTGGTTGTGGTAGTAGTGTATAGTCTGGTGTGGTCGTGGTAGTAGTGTATAGTCTGGTGTGGTTGTGGTAGTAGTGTATAGTGTTGTTGTGGTAGTAGTGTATAGTCTGGTGTGGTCGTGGTAGTAGTGTATAGCCTGGTGTGGTTGTGGTAGTAGTGTATAGCCTGTTGTGGTTGTGGTAGTAGTGTATAGCCTGGTGTGGTTGTGGTAGTAGTGTATAGTCTGGTGTGGGTGTGGTAGTAGTGTATAGTTTGTGGTAGTAGTGTATAGTTTGTGGTAGTAGTGTATAGTTTGTTGTGGTAGTAGTGTATAGTCTGGTGTGGGTGTGGTAGTAGTGTATAGTCTGGTGTGGGTGTGGTAGTTGTGTGTAGCCTGGTGTGTTTGTGGTAGTAGTGTATAGTCTGGTGTGGTTGTGGTAGTAGTGTATAGTCTGGTGTGGTAGTAGTGTATAACCTGGTGTGGTTGTGGTAGTAGTGTATAGTCTGGTGTGGTTGTGGTAGTAGTGTATAGTCTGGTGTGGGTGTGGTAGTAGTGTATAGTCTGGTGAGGGTGTGGTAGTTGTGTGTAGCCTGGTTTGTTTGTGGTAGTAGTGTATAGTCTGGTGTGGTTGTGGTAGTAGTGTATAGTCTGGTGTGGTAGTAGTGTATAACCTGGTGTGGTTGTGGTAGTAGTGTATAGTCTGGTGTGGTTGTGGTAGTAGTGTATAGTCTGGTGTGGTTGTAGTGTATAGTCTGGTGTGGTTGTGGTAGTAGTGTATAGTCTGGTGTGGTTGTGGTAGTAGTGTATAGTCTGTTGTGGTAGTAGTGTATAGTCTGGTGTGGTTGTGGTAGTAGTGTATAACCTGGTGTGGTTGTGGTAGTAGTGTATAGTCTGGTGTGGTTGTGGTAGTAGTGTATAGTTTGTTGTGGTAGTAGTGTATAGTTTGTTGTGGTAGTAGTTTATAGTCTGGTGTGGGTGTGGTAGTAGTGTATCGTTTGTTGTGGTAGTAGTTTATAGTCTGGTGTGGGTGTGGTAGTAGTGTGTAGTCTGGTGTGGGTGTGGTAGTAGTGTGTAGTCTGGTGTGGTTGTGGTAGTAGTGTATAGCCTGGTGTGGTTGTGGTAGTAGTGTATAGTCTGGTGTGGTTGTGGTAGTAGTGTATAGTCTGGTGTGGTTGTGGTAGTAGTGTATAGTTTGTTGCGGTAGTAGTGTATAGTTTGTTGTGGTAGTAGTTTATAGTCTGGTGTGGGTGTGGTAGTAGTGTATCGTTTGTTGTGGTAGTAGTTTATAGTCTGGTGTGGGTGTGGTAGTAGTGTGTAGTCTGGTGTGGGTGTGGTAGTAGTGTGTAGTCTGCTGTGGTTGTGGTAGTAGTGTATAGTCTTGTGTGGTTGTGGTAGTAGTGTATAGTCTGGTGTGGTTGTGGTAGTAGTGTATAGTCTGGTGTGGTTGTGGTAGTAGTGTATAGTCTGGTGTGGGTGTGGTAGTAATGTGTAGCCTGGTGTGGGTGTGGTAGTAGTGTATAGTCTGTTGTGGTAGTAGTGTATAGTTTGTTGTGGTTGTAGTGTATAGGCTGGTGTGGTTGTGGTAGTAGTGTATAGTCTGGTGTGGTAGTAGTGTATAGTCTGTTGTGGTTGTACTGTATAGCCTGGTGTGGTTGTGGTAGTAGTGTGTAGCCTGGTGTGGTTGTGGTAGTAGTGTGTAGCCTGGTGTGGTTGTGGTAGTAGTGTATAGTCTGGTGTGATTGTGGTAGTAGTGTATAGTCTGGTGTGGTTGTGGTAGTAGTGTATAGTGTGGTTGTGGTAGTAGTGTATAACCTGGTGTGGTTGTGGTATAGTGTATAGTTTGTTGTGGTAGTGGTGTATAGTCTGGTGTGGGTGTGGTAGTAGTGTGTAGTCTGGTGTGGGTGTGGTAGTAATGTGTAGCCTGGTGTGGTTGTGGTAGTAGTGTATCGTCTGGTGTGGTTGTGGTAATAGTGTATCGTCTGGTGTGTTTGTGGTAGTAGTGTATATTCTGATGTGGTTGTGGTAGTAGTGTATAGTCTGCTGTGGTTGTGGTAGTAGTGTATAGTCTGGTGTGGTTGTGGTAGTAGTGTATAGTCTGGTGTGGTTGTGGTAGTAGTGTACAGTCTGGTGTGGTTGTGGTAGTAGTGTATAGTGTGGTGTGGTAGTAGTGTATAGTCTGGTGTGGTAGTAGTGTATAGTCTGGTGTGGTAGTGGTGTATTGTTTGTTGTGGTAGTAGTGTATAGTCTGGTGTGGTAGTAGTGTATAGTCTGGTGTGGTAGTAGTGTATTGTTTGTTGTGGTAGTAGTGTATAGTCTGGTGTGGTTGTGGTAGTAGTGTATAGTTTGTTGTGGTAGTAGTGTATAATCCGGTGTGGGTGTGGTAGTAGTGTATAGTCTGGTGTTGGTGTGGTAGTAGTGTCTAGTCTGGTTTGGTTGTGGTAGTAGTGTATAGTCTGGTGTGGTTGTGGTAGTAGTGTATAGTCTGGTGTGGTTGTGGTAGTAGTGTATAGTCTGGTGTGGTAGTAGTGTATAACCTGGTGTGGTTGTGGTAGTAGTGTATAGTTTGTTGTGGTAGTGGTGTATATTGTGGTGTGGGTGTGGTAGTAGTGTGTAGTCTGGTGTGGTAGTAATGTGTAGCCTGGTGTGGTTGTGGTAGTAGTGTATCGTCTGGTGTGGTTGTGGTAGTAGTGTATCGTCTGGTGTGGTTGTGGTAGTCGTGTATAGTCTGGTGTGGTTGTGGTAGTAGTGTATAGTCTGGTGTGGTTGTGGTAGTAGTGTATAGTCTGGTGTGGTTGTGGTAGTAGTGTATAGTCTGGTGTGGTTGTGGTAGTAGTGTATAGTCTGGTGTGGGTGTTGTGTATAGTCTGGTGTGGTTGTGGTGTATAGTCTGGTGTGGTTGTGGTGTATAGTCTGGTGTGGTTGTGGTGTATAGTCTGGTGTGGTTGTGGTGTATAGTCTGGTGTGGTCGTGGTGTATAGTCTGGTGTGGTAGTGGTGTATAGCCTGGTGTGGTTGTGGTAGTAGTGTATAGTCTGGTGTCGTTGTGGTAGTAGTGTATAGTCTGTTGTGGTTGTGGTAGTAGTGTGTAGTCTGGTGTGGTTGTGGTAGTAGTGTATAGTCTGGTGTGGTTGTGGTAGTAGTGTATAGTCTGGTGTGGTTGTGGTAGTAGTGTATAGTCTGGTGTGGTTGTGGTAGTAGTGTATTTTCTGGTGTGGTTGTGGTAGTACTGTGTAGTCTGGTGTGGTTGTGGTAGTAGTGTATAGTCTGTTGTGGTCGTAGTGTATAGTTTGTTGTGGTAGTAGTGTATAGCCTGGTGTGGTTGTGGTGGTAGTGTATAGCCTGGTGTGGTTGTGGTAGTAGTGTATAGCCTGGTGTGGTTGTGGTAGTGGTGTATAGTCTGGTGTGGTAGTGGTGTATAGTCTGGTGTGGTTGTGGTGTGTAGTCTGGTGTGGTTGTGGTGTATAGTCTGGTGTGGTTGTGGTAGTAGTGTATAGTCTGTTGTGGTAGTAGTGTATAGTCTGTTGTGGTAGTAGTGTATAGTCTGGTGTGGTTGTGGTAGTAGTGTATAGTCTGGTGTGGTAGTAGTGTATAGCCTGGTGTGGTTGTGGTAGTAGTGTATAGTCTGGTGTGGTTGTGGTAGTAGTGTGTAGTCTGGTGTGGTTGTGGTAGTAGTGTGTAGTCTGGTGTGGTAGTAGTGTATAGTCTGGTGTGGTTGTGGTAGTAGTGTATTTTCTGGTGTGGTTGTGGTAGTAGTGTATAGTCTGGTGTGGTTGTGGTAGTAGTGTATAGTCTGGTGTGGTCTTGGTAGTAGTATATAGTCTGGTGTGGTAGTAGGGTATAGTCTGGTGTGGTAGTAGTGTATAGTCTGGTGTGGTAGTAGCGTATAGTTTGTTGTGGTAGTAGTGTATAGTTTGTTGTGGTAGTAGTGTATAGCCTGGTGTGGTTGTGGTAGTAGTGTATAGCCTGGTGTGGTTGTGGTAGTAGTGTATAGCCTGGTGTGGTTGTGGTAGTAGTGTATAGCCTGGTGTGGTTGTGGTAGTAGTGTATAGTCTGGTGTGGTTGTGGTAGTAGTGTATAGTGTGGTTGTGGTAGTAGTGTATAGTCGGGTGTGGTTGTTTTAGTAGTGTATAGCCTGGTGTGGTTGTGGTAGTAGTGTGTAGTCTGGTGTGGTTGTGGTAGTAGTGTGTAGTCTGGTGTGGTAGTAGTGTATAGTCTGGTGTGGTTGTGGTAGTAGTGTATTTTCTGGTGTGGTTGTGGTAGTAGTGTATAGTCTGGTGTGGTTGTGGTAGTAGTGTATAGTCTGGTGTGGTCTTGGTAGTAGTATATAGTCTGGTGTGGTAGTAGTGTATAGTCTGGTGTGGTAGTAGTGTATAGTCTGGTGTGGTAGTAGCGTATAGTTTGTTGTGGTTGTAGTGTATAGGCTGGTGTGGTTGTGGTAGTAGTGTATAGTCTGGTGTGGTAGTAGTGTATAGTCTGTTGTGGTTGTACTGTATAGCCTGGTGTGGTTGTGGTAGTAGTGTATAGTCTGGTGTGGTTGTGGTAGTAGTGTATAGTTTGTTGTGGTAGTAGTGTATAGTCTGGTGTGGGTGTGGTAGTAGTGTGTAGTCTGATGTGGGTGTGGTAGTAGTGTATAGTCTGGTGTGGTTGTGGTACTAGTGTATAGTCTGGTGTGGTTGTGGTACTAGTGTATAGTCTGGTGTGGTTGTGATAGTGGTGTGTAGTCTGGTGTGGTTGTGGTAGTGGTGTATTGTCTGGTGTGGTTGTGGTAGTGGTGTATAGTCTGGTGTGGTAGTGGTGTATAGTCTGGTGTGGTTGTGGTGTGTAGTCTGGTGTGGTTGTGGTGTATAGTCTGGTGTGGTTGTGGTAGTAGTGTATAGTCTGTTGTGGTAGTAGTGTATAGTCTGTTGTGGTAGTAGTGTATAGTCTGGTGTGGTTGTGGTAGTAGTGTATAGTCTGGTGTGGTAGTAGTGTATAGCCTGGTGTGGTTGTGGTAGTAGTGTATAGTCTGGTGTGGTTGTGGTAGTAGTGTGTAGTCTGGTGTGGTTGTGGTAGTAGTGTGTAGTCTGGTGTGGTAGTAGTGTATAGTCTGGTGTGGTTGTGGTAGTAGTGTATTTTCTGGTGTGGTTGTGGTAGTAGTGTATAGTGTGGTTGTGGTAGTAGTGTATAGTCTGGTGTGGTTGTGGTAGTAGTGTATAGTCTGGTGTGGTTGTAGTGTATAGTCTGGTGTGGTTGTGGTAGTAGTGTATAGTTTGTTGTGGTAGTAGTGTATAGTCTGGTGTGGTTGTGGTAGTAGTGTATAGTTTGTTGTGGTAGTAGTGTATAGTCTGGTGTGGTTGTGGTAGTAGTGTATAGCCTGGTGCGGTTCTGGTAGTAGTGTATAGTCTGGTGTAGTAGTAGTGTATAGTCTGGTGTGGTTGTGGTAGTAGTATATAGTCTGGTGTAGTAGTAGTGTATAATCTGGTGTGGTTGTGGTACTAGTGTATAGTTTGTTGTGGTAGTAGTGTATAGTCTGGTGTGGTTGTGGTAGTAGTGTATAGCCTGGTGCGGTTGTGGTAGTAGTGTATAGCCTGGTGCGGTTGTGGTAGTAGTGTATAGTCTGGTGCGGTTGTGGTAGTAGTGTATAGTCTGGTGTGGTTGTGGTAGTAGTGTATAGTGTGGTTGTGGTAGTAGTGTATAGTCTGGTGTAGTTGTGGTAGTAGTGTATAGTCTGGTGCGGTTGTGGTAGTAGTGTATAGTCTGTTGTGGTAGTGGTAGTAGTGTATAGTCTGGTGTGGTTGTGGTAGTGTTTTGCTCACGGTCTCTTTAGTCTGGTGTGGTTGTGGTAGTAGTGTATAGTTTGTGGTGGTAGTAGTGTATAGTCTGGTGCGGTTGTGGTAGTAGTGTATAGTCTGTTGTGGTAGTGGTAGTAGTGTATAGTCTGGTGTGGTTGTGGTAGTGTTTTGCTCACGGTCTCTTTAGTCTGGTGTGGTTGTGGTAGTAGTGTATAGCCTGGTGTGGAAGTGGTAGTAGTGTATAGCCTGGTGTGGTTGTGGTAGTAGTGTATAGTCTGGTGTGGTAGTAGTGTATAGTCTGGTGTGGTAGTAGTGTATAGTTTGTTGTGGTAGTAGTGTATAGTTTGTTGTGGTAGTAGTGTATAGTTTGTTGTGGTAGTAGTGTATAGTTTGTTGTGGTAGTAGTGTATAGTTTGTTGTGGTAGTAGTGTATAGTTTGTTGTGGTAGTAGTGTATAGTTTGTTGTGGTAGTAGTGTATAGCCTGGTGTGGTTGTGGTAGTAGTGTATAGCCTGGTGTGGTTGTGGTAGTAATGTATAGCCTGGTGTGGTTGTGGTGGTAGTGTATAGTCTGGTGTGGTGGTAGTGTATAGTCTGGTGTGGTTGTGGTAGTAGTGTATAGTTTGTTGTGGTAGTAGTGTATAGTCTCGTGTGGTAGTAGTGTATAGTTTGTTGTGGTAGTAGTGTATAGTTTGTTGTGGTAGTAGTGTATAGTTTGTTGTGGTAGTAGTGTATAGCCTGGTGTGGTTGTGGTAGTAGTGTATAGCCTTGTGTGGTTGTGGTAGTAGTGTATAGCCTTGTGTGGTTGTGGTAGTAGTGTATAGCCTGGTGTGGTTGTGGTAGTAGTGTATAGTCTGGTGTGGTAGTAGTGTATAGTCTGGTGTGGTAGTAGTGTATAGTTTGTTGTGGTAGTAGTGTATAGTTTGTTGTGGTAGTAGTGTATAGTTTGTTGTGGTAGTAGTGTATAGCCTGGTGTGGTTGTGGTAGTAGTGTATAGCCTGGTGTGGTTGTGGTAGTAGTGTATAGTGTGGTTGTGGTAGTAGTGTATAGTGTGGTTGTGGTAGTAGTGTATAGTGTGGTTGTGGTAGTAGTGTATAGTGTGGTTGTGGTAGTAGTGTATAGTGTGGTTGTGGTAGTAGTGTATAGTGTGGTTGTGGTAGTAGTGTATAGTGTGGTTGTGGTAGTAGTGTATAGTGTGGTTGTGGTAGTAGTGTATAGTGTGGTGTGGTTGTGGTAGTAGTGTATAGTCTGGTGTGGTTGTGGTAGTAGTGTATAGTCTGGTGTGGTTGTGGTAGTAGTGTATAGTGTGGTTGTGGTAGTAGTGTATAGTGTGGTTGTGGTAGTAGTGTATAGTGTGGTTGTGGTAGTAGTGTATAGTGTGGTTGTGGTAGTAGTGTATAGTCTGGTGTGGTTCTGGTAGTAGTGTATAGTCTGGTGTGGTTCTGGTAGTAGTGTATAGTCTGGTGTAGTAGTAGTGTATAGTCTGGTGTGGTTGTGGTAGTAGTGTATAGTGTGGTTGTGGTAGTAGTGTATAGTCTGGTGTGGTTCTGGTAGTAGTGTATAGTCTGGTGTGGTTCTGGTAGTAGTGTATAGTCTGGTGTAGTAGTAGTGTATAGTCTGGTGTGGTTGTGGTAGTAGTGTATAGCCTGGTGTGGGTGTGGTAGTAGTGTGTAGTCTGGTGTGGGTGCGGTAGTAATGTGTAGCCTGGTGTGGTTGCGGTAGTAGTGTATAGTCTGGTGTGGTTGCGGTATTAGTGTATAGTCTGGTGTGGTTGCGGTAGTAGTGTATAGTCTGGTGTGGTTGTGGTAGTATTATATAGTCTGGTGTGGTTGTGGTAGTAGTGTATAGTCTGGTGTGGTTGTGGTAGTAGTGTATAGTCTGGTGTGGTTGTGGTAGTACTGTATAGTCTGGTGTGGTTGTGGTAGTTGTGTGGTGTGGTAGTAGTGTATAGTCTGGTGTGGTAGTAGTGTATAGTCTGGTGTGGTAGTAATGTATAACCTGGTGTGGTTGTGGTAGTAGTGTATAGTTTGTTGTGGTAGTGGTGTATAGTCTGGTGATGGTGTGGTAGTAGTGTGTAGTCTGGTGTGGGTGCGGTAGTAATGTGTAGCCTGGTGTGGTTGCGGTAGTAGTGTATCGTCTGGTGTGGTTGCGGTAGTAGTGTATAGTCTGGTGTTGTTGTGGTAGTAGTGTATAGTCTAGTGTGGTTGTGGTAGTAGTGTATAGTGTGGTTGTGGTAGTAGTGTATAGTGTGGTTGTGGTAGTAGTGTATAGTGTGGTTGTGGTAGTAGTGTATAGTGTGGTTGTGGTAGTAGTGTATAGTCTGGTGTGGTTGTGGTAGTAGTGTATAGTCTGGTGTGGTTGTGGTAGTAGTGTATAGTGTGGTGTGGTAGTAGTGTATAGTCTGGTGTGGTAGTAGTGTATAGTCTGGTGTGGTAGTAGTGTATAGTCTGGTGTGGTAGTAGTGTATAGTCTGGTGTGGTAGTAGTGTATTGTTTGTTGTGGTAGTAGTGTATAGTCTGGTGTGGTAGTAGTGTATAGTCTGGTGTGGTAGTAGTGTATTGTTTGTTGTGGTAGTAGTGTATAGTCTGGTGTGGTTGTGGTAGTAGTGTATACCCTGGTGCGGTTGTGGTAGTGGTGTATAGTCTGGTGCGGTTGTGGTAGTAGTGTATAGTCTGGTGTGGTTGTGTTAGTAGTGTATAGTGTGGTTGTGGTAGTTGTGTATAGTCTGGTGTGGTTGTGGTAGTTGTGTATAGTCTGGTGTGGTTGTGGTAGTTGTGTATAGTCTGGTGTGGTTGTGGTAGTAGTGTATAGTCTGGTGTGGTTGTAGTGTATAGTCTGGTGTGGTTGTGGTAGTAGTGTATAGTCTGGTGTGGTTGTGGTAGTAGTGTATAGTTTGTTGTGGTAGTAGTGTATAGTCTGGTGTGGGTGTGGTAGTAGTGTATAGTCTGGTGTGGTTTTGGTAGTAGTGTATGGCCTGGTGCGGTTCTGGTAGTAGTGTATAGTCTGGTGTAGTAGTAGTGTATAGTCTGGTGTGGTTGTGGTAGTAGTGTATAGTTTGTTGTGGTAGTAGTGTATAGTCTGGTGTGGTTGTGGTAGTAGTGTATAGCCTGGTGCGGTTGTGGTAGTAGTGTATAGTCTGGTGCGGTTGTGGTAGTAGTGTATAGTCTGGTGTGGTTGTGGTAGTAGTGTATAGTGTGGTTGTGGTAGTAGTGTATAGTCTGGTGTGGTTGTGGTAGTAGTGTATAGTCTGGTGTGGTTGTGGTAGTAGTGTATAGTCTGGTGTGGTTGTGGTAGTGTTTTGCTCACGGTCTCTGTAGTCTGGTGTGGTTGTGGTAGTAGTGTGTAGTTTGTTGTGGTAGTAGTGTATAGTCTGGTGTGGTTGTGGTAGTAGTGTATAGTCTAGTGTGGTTGTGGTAGTGTTTTGCTCACGGTCTCTTTAGTCTGGTGTGGTTGTGGTAGTAGTGTATAGCCTGGTGTGGTAGTGGTAGTAGTGTATAGCCTGGTGTGGTTGTGGTAGTAGTGTATAGTCTGGTGGGGTAGTAGTGTATAGTCTGGTGTGGTAGTAGTGTATAGTTTGTTGTGGTAGTAGTGTATAGTTTGTTGTGGTAGTAGTGTATAGTTTGTTGTGGTAGTAGTGTATAGTTTGTGGTGGTAGTAGTGTATAGTCTGGTGTGGTTGTGGTAGTAGTGTATAGCCTGGTGCGGTTCTGGTAGTAGTGTATAGTCTGGTGTAGTAGTAGTGTATAGTCTGGTGTGGTTGTGGTAGTAGTATATAGTCTGGTGTAGTAGTAGTGTATAGTCTGGTGTGGTTGTGGTAGTAGTATATAGTTTGTAGTGGTAGTAGTGTATAGTCTGGTGTGGGTGTGGTAGTAGTGTATAGTGTGGTTGTGGTAGTAGTGTATAGTCTTGTGCGGTTGTGGTAGTAGTGTATAGTCTGGTGCGGTTGTGGTAGTAGTGTATACCCTGGTGCGGTTGTGGTAGTTGTGTATAGTCTGGTGCGGTTGTGGTAGTAGTGTATAGTCTGGTGTGGTTGTGTTAGTAGTGTATAGTGTGGTTGTGGTAGTTGTGTATAGTCTGGTGTGGTTGTGGTAGTTGTGTATAGTCTGGTGTGGTTGTGGTAGTAGTGTATAGTCTGGTGTGGTTGTAGTGTATAGTCTGGTGTGGTTGTAGTAGTAGTGTATAGTTTGTTGTGGTAGTAGTGTATAGTCTGGTGTGGTAGTAGTGTATAGTCTGGTGTGGTAGTAGTGTATTGTTTGTTGTGGTAGTAGTGTATAGTCTGGTGTGGTTGTGGTAGTAGTGTATAGTTTGTTGTGGTAGTAGTGTATAGTCTGGTGTGGGTGTGGTAGTAGTGTATAGTCTGGTGTGGTTTTGGTAGTAGTGTATGGCCTGGTGCGGTTCTGGTAGTAGTGTATAGTCTGGTGTAGTAGTAGTGTATAGTCTGGTGTGGTTGTGGTAGTAGTGTATAGTTTGTTGTGGTAGTAGTGTATAGTCTGGTGTGGTTGTGGTAGTAGTGTATAGCCTGGTGCGGTTGTGGTAGTAGTGTATAGTCTGGTGCGGTTGTGGTAGTAGTGTATAGTCTGGTGTGGTTGTGGTAGTAGTGTATAGCCTGGTGCGGTTGTGGTAGTAGTGTATAGTCTGGTGCGGTTGTGGTAGTAGTGTATAGTCTGGTGTGGTTGTGGTAGTAGTGTATAGTGTGGTTGTGGTAGTAGTGTATAGTCTGGTGTGGTTGTGGTAGTGTTTTGCTCACGGTCTCTGTAGTCTGGTGTGGTTGTGGTAGTAGTGTGTAGTTTGTTGTGGTAGTAGTGTATAGTCTGGTGTGGTTGTGGTAGTAGTGTATAGTCTAGTGTGGTTGTGGTAGTGTTTTGCTCACGGTCTCTTTAGTCTGGTGTGGTTGTGGTAGTAGTGTATAGCCTGGTGTGGTAGTGGTAGTAGTGTATAGCCTGGTGTGGTTGTGGTAGTAGTGTATAGTCTGGTGGGGTAGTAGTGTATAGTCTGGTGTGGTAGTAGTGTATAGTTTGTTGTGGTAGTAGTGTATAGTTTGTTGTGGTAGTAGTGTATAGTTGTGGTAGTAGTGTATAGTCTGGTGCGTCTGGTGCGTCTATGGTAGTAGTGTATAGTCTGGTGTGGTTGTGGTAGTAGTGTATAGTCTGGTGTGGTTGTGGTAGTAGTGTATAGTCTGGTGTGGTTGTGGTAGTGTTTTGCTCACGGTCTCTGTAGTCTGGTGTGGTTGTGGTAGTAGTGTGTAGTTTGTTGTGGTAGTAGTGTATAGTCTGGTGTGGTTGTGGTAGTAGTGTATAGTCTAGTGTGGTTGTGGTAGTGTTTTGCTCACGGTCTCTTTAGTCTGGTGTGGTTGTGGTAGTAGTGTATAGCCTGGTGTGGTAGTGGTAGTAGTGTATAGCCTGGTGTGGTTGTGGTAGTAGTGTATAGTCTGGTGGGGTAGTAGTGTATAGTCTGGTGTGGTAGTAGTGTATAGTTTGTTGTGGTAGTAGTGTATAGTTTGTTGTGGTAGTAGTGTATAGTTTGTTGTGGTAGTAGTGTATAGTTTGTGGTGGTAGTAGTGTATAGTCTGGTGTGGTTGTGGTAGTAGTGTATAGCCTGGTGCGGTTCTGGTAGTAGTGTATAGTCTGGTGTAGTAGTAGTGTATAGTCTGGTGTGGTTGTGGTAGTAGTATATAGTCTGGTGTAGTAGTAGTGTATAGTCTGGTGTGGTTGTGGTAGTAGTATATAGTTTGTAGTGGTAGTAGTGTATAGTCTGGTGTGGGTGTGGTAGTAGTGTATAGTGTGGTTGTGGTAGTAGTGTATAGTCTTGTGCGGTTGTGGTAGTAGTGTATAGTCTGGTGCGGTTGTGGTAGTAGTGTATAGTCTGTTGTGGTAGTAGTGTATAGTCTGGTGTGGTTGTGGTAGTGTTTTGCTCACGGTCTCTTTAGTCTGGTGTGGTTGTGGTAGTAGTGTATAGTTTGTTGTGGTAGTAGTGTATAGTCTGGTGTGGTTGTGGTAGTAGTGTATAGTGTGGTGTGGTAGTAGTGTATAGTCTGGTGTGGTAGTAGTGTATAGTCTGGTGTGGTAGTGGTGTATTGTTTGTTGTGGTAGTAGTGTATAGTCTGGTGTGGTAGTAGTGTATAGTCTGGTGTGGTAGTAGTGTATTGTTTGTTGTGGTAGTAGTGTATAGTCTGGTGTGGTTGTGGTAGTAGTGTATAGTTTGTTGTGGTAGTAGTGTATAGTCTGGTGTGGGTGTGGTAGTAGTGTATAGTCTGGTGTGGTTGTGGTAGTAGTGTATAGTCTGGTGTGGTTGTGGTAGTAGTGTATAGTCTGGTGTGGTTGTGGTAGTAGTGTATAGTCTGGTGTGGTTGTGGTGTATAGTCTGGTGTGGTTGTGGTGTATAGTCTGGTGTGGTTGTGGTGTATAGTCTGGTGTGGTTGTGGTGTATAGTCTGGTGTGGTTGTGGTGTATAGTCTGGTGTGGTAGTGGTGTATAGTCTGGTGTGGTAGTGGTGTATAGTCTGGTGTGGTAATAGTGTATAGCCTGGTGTGGTTGTGGTAGTAGTGTATAGCCTGGTGTGGTTGTGGTAGTAGTGTATAGCCTGGTGTGGTTGTGGTAGTAGTGTATAGTCTGGTGTGGTAGTAGTGTATATTTTGTTGTGGTAGTAGTGTATAGTCTGGTGTGGTTGTGGTAGTAGTGTATAGTTTGTTGTGGTAGTAGTGTATAGCCTGGTGTGGTTGTGGTAGTAGTGTGTAGTCTGGTGTGGTTGTGGTAGTAGTGTGTAGTCTGGTGTGGGTGTGGTAGTAGTGTATAGTCTGGTGTGGTTGTCGTAGTAGTGTATAGTTTGTTGTGGTAGTAGTGTATAGTCTGGTGTGGGTGTGGTAGTAGTGTGTAGTCTGGTGTGGGTGTGGTAGTAGTGTGTAGTCTGGTGTGGGTGTGGTAGTAGTGTATAGTCTGGTGTGGTTGTGGTAGTAGTGTATTGTCTGGTGTGGTTGTGGTAGTAGTGTATAGTCTGGTGTGGTTGTGGTAGTAGTGTATAGTCTGGTGTGGTTGTTGTACTAGTGTATAGTCTGGTGTGGTTGTGGTACTAGTGTATAGTCTGGTGTGGTTGTGATAGTGGTGTGTAGTCTGGTGTGGTTGTGGTAGTGGTGTATAGTCTGGTGTGGTTGTGGTGTATAGTCTGGTGTGGTTGTGGTGTATAGTCTGGTGTGGTAGTAGTGTATAGTTTGTTGTGGTAGTAGTGTATAGTCTGGTGTGGTTGTGGTAGTAGTGTATAGTTTGTTGTGGTTGTGGTAGTAGTGTATAGTTTGTTGTGGTAGTAGTGTATAGTCTGGTGTGGTTGTGGTAGTAGTGTGTAGTCTGGTGTGGGTGTGGTAGTAGTGTGTAGTCTGGTGTGGGTGTGTTAGTAGTTTATAGGCTGGTGTGGTTGTGGTAGTAGTGTATAGGCTGGTGTGGTTGTGGTAGTAGTGTATAGTCTGGTGTGGTTGTGGTAGTAGTGTATAGTCTGGTGTGGTTGTGGTACTAGTGTATAGTCTGGTGTGGTTGTGGTAGTGGTGTATAGTCTGGTGTGGTAGTGGTGTATAGTCTGGTGTGGTTGTGGTGTATAGTCTGGTGTGGTTGTGGTGTATAGTCTGGTGTGGTTGTGGTAGTAGTGTATAGTCTGTTGTGGTAGTAGTGTATAGTCTGGTGTGGTTGTGGTAGTAGTGTATAGTCTGGTGTGGTAGTAGTGTATAGCCTGGTGTGGTTGTGGTAGTAGTGTATTGTCTGGTGTGGTTGTGGTAGTAGTGTGTAGTCTGGTGTGGTTGTGGTAGTAGTGTGTAGTCTGGTGTGGTAGTAGTGTATAGTCTGGTGTGGTTGTGGTAGTAGTGTATTTTCTGGTGTGGTTGTGGTAGTAGTGTATTTTCTGGTGTGGTTGTGGTAGTAGTGTGTATAGTCTGGTGTGGTTGTGGTAGTATTGTGTAGTCTGTTGTGGTAGTAGTGTATTCTCTGGTGTGGTTGTGGTAGTAGTGTATAGTCTGGTGTGGTCTTGGTAGTAGTGTATAGTCTGGTGTGGTAGTAGTGTATAGTCTGGTGTGGTAGTAGTGTATAGTCTGGTGTGGTAGTAGTGTATAGCCTGGTGTGGTTGTGGTAGTAGTGTATAGTCTGGTGTGGTCGTGGTAGTAGTGTATAGTCTGGTGTGGTTGTGGTAGTAGTGTATAGTGTTGTTGTGGTAGTAGTGTATAGTCTGGTGTGGTCGTGGTAGTAGTGTATAGCCTGGTGTGGTTGTGGTAGTAGTGTATAGCCTGTTGTGGTTGTGGTAGTAGTGTATAGCCTGGTGTGGTTGTGGTAGTAGTGTATAGTCTGGTGTGGGTGTGGTAGTAGTGTATAGTTTGTGGTAGTAGTGTATAGTTTGTGGTAGTAGTGTATAGTTTGTTGTGGTAGTAGTGTATAGTCTGGTGTGGGTGTGGTAGTAGTGTATAGTCTGGTGTGGGTGTGGTAGTTGTGTGTAGCCTGGTGTGTTTGTGGTAGTAGTGTATAGTCTGGTGTGGTTGTGGTAGTAGTGTATAGTCTGGTGTGGTAGTAGTGTATAACCTGGTGTGGTTGTGGTAGTAGTGTATAGTCTGGTGTGGTTGTGGTAGTAGTGTATAGTCTGGTGTGGGTGTGGTAGTAGTGTATAGTCTGGTGAGGGTGTGGTAGTTGTGTGTAGCCTGGTTTGTTTGTGGTAGTAGTGTATAGTCTGGTGTGGTTGTGGTAGTAGTGTATAGTCTGGTGTGGTAGTAGTGTATAACCTGGTGTGGTTGTGGTAGTAGTGTATAGTCTGGTGTGGTTGTGGTAGTAGTGTATAGTCTGGTGTGGTTGTAGTGTATAGTCTGGTGTGGTTGTGGTAGTAGTGTATAGTCTGGTGTGGTTGTGGTAGTAGTGTATAGTCTGTTGTGGTAGTAGTGTATAGTCTGGTGTGGTTGTGGTAGTAGTGTATAACCTGGTGTGGTTGTGGTAGTAGTGTATAGTCTGGTGTGGTTGTGGTAGTAGTGTATAGTTTGTTGTGGTAGTAGTGTATAGTTTGTTGTGGTAGTAGTTTATAGTCTGGTGTGGGTGTGGTAGTAGTGTATCGTTTGTTGTGGTAGTAGTTTATAGTCTGGTGTGGGTGTGGTAGTAGTGTGTAGTCTGGTGTGGGTGTGGTAGTAGTGTGTAGTCTGGTGTGGTTGTGGTAGTAGTGTATAGCCTGGTGTGGTTGTGGTAGTAGTGTATAGTCTGGTGTGGTTGTGGTAGTAGTGTATAGTCTGGTGTGGTTGTGGTAGTAGTGTATAGTTTGTTGCGGTAGTAGTGTATAGTTTGTTGTGGTAGTAGTTTATAGTCTGGTGTGGGTGTGGTAGTAGTGTATCGTTTGTTGTGGTAGTAGTTTATAGTCTGGTGTGGGTGTGGTAGTAGTGTGTAGTCTGGTGTGGGTGTGGTAGTAGTGTGTAGTCTGCTGTGGTTGTGGTAGTAGTGTATAGTCTTGTGTGGTTGTGGTAGTAGTGTATAGTCTGGTGTGGTTGTGGTAGTAGTGTATAGTCTGGTGTGGTTGTGGTAGTAGTGTATAGTCTGGTGTGGGTGTGGTAGTAATGTGTAGCCTGGTGTGGGTGTGGTAGTAGTGTATAGTCTGTTGTGGTAGTAGTGTATAGTTTGTTGTGGTTGTAGTGTATAGGCTGGTGTGGTTGTGGTAGTAGTGTATAGTCTGGTGTGGTAGTAGTGTATAGTCTGTTGTGGTTGTACTGTATAGCCTGGTGTGGTTGTGGTAGTAGTGTGTAGCCTGGTGTGGTTGTGGTAGTAGTGTGTAGCCTGGTGTGGTTGTGGTAGTAGTGTATAGTCTGGTGTGATTGTGGTAGTAGTGTATAGTCTGGTGTGGTTGTGGTAGTAGTGTATAGTGTGGTTGTGGTAGTAGTGTATAACCTGGTGTGGTTGTGGTATAGTGTATAGTTTGTTGTGGTAGTGGTGTATAGTCTGGTGTGGGTGTGGTAGTAGTGTGTAGTCTGGTGTGGGTGTGGTAGTAATGTGTAGCCTGGTGTGGTTGTGGTAGTAGTGTATCGTCTGGTGTGGTTGTGGTAATAGTGTATCGTCTGGTGTGTTTGTGGTAGTAGTGTATATTCTGATGTGGTTGTGGTAGTAGTGTATAGTCTGCTGTGGTTGTGGTAGTAGTGTATAGTCTGGTGTGGTTGTGGTAGTAGTGTATAGTCTGGTGTGGTTGTGGTAGTAGTGTACAGTCTGGTGTGGTTGTGGTAGTAGTGTATAGTGTGGTGTGGTAGTAGTGTATAGTCTGGTGTGGTAGTAGTGTATAGTCTGGTGTGGTAGTGGTGTATTGTTTGTTGTGGTAGTAGTGTATAGTCTGGTGTGGTAGTAGTGTATAGTCTGGTGTGGTAGTAGTGTATTGTTTGTTGTGGTAGTAGTGTATAGTCTGGTGTGGTTGTGGTAGTAGTGTATAGTTTGTTGTGGTAGTAGTGTATAATCCGGTGTGGGTGTGGTAGTAGTGTATAGTCTGGTGTTGGTGTGGTAGTAGTGTCTAGTCTGGTTTGGTTGTGGTAGTAGTGTATAGTCTGGTGTGGTTGTGGTAGTAGTGTATAGTCTGGTGTGGTTGTGGTAGTAGTGTATAGTCTGGTGTGGTAGTAGTGTATAACCTGGTGTGGTTGTGGTAGTAGTGTATAGTTTGTTGTGGTAGTGGTGTATATTGTGGTGTGGGTGTGGTAGTAGTGTGTAGTCTGGTGTGGTAGTAATGTGTAGCCTGGTGTGGTTGTGGTAGTAGTGTATCGTCTGGTGTGGTTGTGGTAGTAGTGTATCGTCTGGTGTGGTTGTGGTAGTCGTGTATAGTCTGGTGTGGTTGTGGTAGTAGTGTATAGTCTGGTGTGGTTGTGGTAGTAGTGTATAGTCTGGTGTGGTTGTGGTAGTAGTGTATAGTCTGGTGTGGTTGTGGTAGTAGTGTATAGTCTGGTGTGGGTGTTGTGTATAGTCTGGTGTGGTTGTGGTGTATAGTCTGGTGTGGTTGTGGTGTATAGTCTGGTGTGGTTGTGGTGTATAGTCTGGTGTGGTTGTGGTGTATAGTCTGGTGTGGTCGTGGTGTATAGTCTGGTGTGGTAGTGGTGTATAGCCTGGTGTGGTTGTGGTAGTAGTGTATAGTCTGGTGTCGTTGTGGTAGTAGTGTATAGTCTGTTGTGGTTGTGGTAGTAGTGTGTAGTCTGGTGTGGTTGTGGTAGTAGTGTATAGTCTGGTGTGGTTGTGGTAGTAGTGTATAGTCTGGTGTGGTTGTGGTAGTAGTGTATAGTCTGGTGTGGTTGTGGTAGTAGTGTATTTTCTGGTGTGGTTGTGGTAGTACTGTGTAGTCTGGTGTGGTTGTGGTAGTAGTGTATAGTCTGTTGTGGTCGTAGTGTATAGTTTGTTGTGGTAGTAGTGTATAGCCTGGTGTGGTTGTGGTAGTAGTGTATAGCCTGGTGTGGTTGTGGTAGTAGTGTATAGCCTGGTGTGGTTGTGGTAGTGGTGTATAGTCTGGTGTGGTAGTGGTGTATAGTCTGGTGTGGTTGTGGTGTGTAGTCTGGTGTGGTTGTGGTGTATAGTCTGGTGTGGTTGTGGTAGTAGTGTATAGTCTGTTGTGGTAGTAGTGTATAGTCTGTTGTGGTAGTAGTGTATAGTCTGGTGTGGTTGTGGTAGTAGTGTATAGTCTGGTGTGGTAGTAGTGTATAGCCTGGTGTGGTTGTGGTAGTAGTGTATAGTCTGGTGTGGTTGTGGTAGTAGTGTGTAGTCTGGTGTGGTTGTGGTAGTAGTGTGTAGTCTGGTGTGGTAGTAGTGTATAGTCTGGTGTGGTTGTGGTAGTAGTGTATTTTCTGGTGTGGTTGTGGTAGTAGTGTATAGTCTGGTGTGGTTGTGGTAGTAGTGTATAGTCTGGTGTGGTCTTGGTAGTAGTATATAGTCTGGTGTGGTAGTAGTGTATAGTCTGGTGTGGTAGTAGTGTATAGTCTGGTGTGGTAGTAGCGTATAGTTTGTTGTGGTAGTAGTGTATAGTTTGTTGTGGTAGTAGTGTATAGCCTGGTGTGGTTGTGGTAGTAGTGTATAGCCTGGTGTGGTTGTGGTAGTAGTGTATAGCCTGGTGTGGTTGTGGTAGTAGTGTATAGCCTGGTGTGGTTGTGGTAGTAGTGTATAGTCTGGTGTGGTTGTGGTAGTAGTGTATAGTGTGGTTGTGGTAGTAGTGTATAGTCGGGTGTGGTTGTTTTAGTAGTGTATAGCCTGGTGTGGTTGTGGTAGTAGTGTGTAGTCTGGTGTGGTTGTGGTAGTAGTGTGTAGTCTGGTGTGGTAGTAGTGTATAGTCTGGTGTGGTTGTGGTAGTAGTGTATTTTCTGGTGTGGTTGTGGTAGTAGTGTATAGTCTGGTGTGGTTGTGGTAGTAGTGTATAGTCTGGTGTGGTCTTGGTAGTAGTATATAGTCTGGTGTGGTAGTAGTGTATAGTCTGGTGTGGTAGTAGTGTATAGTCTGGTGTGGTAGTAGCGTATAGTTTGTTGTGGTTGTAGTGTATAGGCTGGTGTGGTTGTGGTAGTAGTGTATAGTCTGGTGTGGTAGTAGTGTATAGTCTGTTGTGGTTGTACTGTATAGCCTGGTGTGGTTGTGGTAGTAGTGTATAGTCTGGTGTGGTTGTGGTAGTAGTGTATAGTTTGTTGTGGTAGTAGTGTATAGTCTGGTGTGGGTGTGGTAGTAGTGTGTAGTCTGATGTGGGTGTGGTAGTAGTGTATAGTCTGGTGTGGTTGTGGTACTAGTGTATAGTCTGGTGTGGTTGTGGTACTAGTGTATAGTCTGGTGTGGTTGTGATAGTGGTGTGTAGTCTGGTGTGGTTGTGGTAGTGGTGTATTGTCTGGTGTGGTTGTGGTAGTGGTGTATAGTCTGGTGTGGTAGTGGTGTATAGTCTGGTGTGGTTGTGGTGTGTAGTCTGGTGTGGTTGTGGTGTATAGTCTGGTGTGGTTGTGGTAGTAGTGTATAGTCTGTTGTGGTAGTAGTGTATAGTCTGTTGTGGTAGTAGTGTATAGTCTGGTGTGGTTGTGGTAGTAGTGTATAGTCTGGTGTGGTAGTAGTGTATAGCCTGGTGTGGTTGTGGTAGTAGTGTATAGTCTGGTGTGGTTGTGGTAGTAGTGTGTAGTCTGGTGTGGTTGTGGTAGTAGTGTGTAGTCTGGTGTGGTAGTAGTGTATAGTCTGGTGTGGTTGTGGTAGTAGTGTATTTTCTGGTGTGGTTGTGGTAGTAGTGTATAGTCTGGTGTGGTTGTGGTAGTAGTGTATAGTCTGGTGTGGTCTTGGTAGTAGTATATAGTCTGGTGTGGTAGTAGTGTATAGTCTGGTGTGGTAGTAGTGTATAGTCTGGTGTGGTAGTAGCGTATAGTTTGTTGTGGTAGTAGTGTATAGTTTGTTGTGGTAGTAGTGTATAGCCTGGTGTGGTTGTGGTAGTAGTGTATAGCCTGGTGTGGTTGTGGTAGTAGTGTATAGCCTGGTGTGGTTGTGGTAGTAGTGTATAGCCTGGTGTGGTTGTGGTAGTAGTGTATAGTCTGGTGTGGTTGTGGTAGTAGTGTATAGTGTGGTTGTGGTAGTAGTGTATAGTCGGGTGTGGTTGTTTTAGTAGTGTATAGCCTGGTGTGGTTGTGGTAGTAGTGTGTAGTCTGGTGTGGTTGTGGTAGTAGTGTGTAGTCTGGTGTGGTAGTAGTGTATAGTCTGGTGTGGTTGTGGTAGTAGTGTATTTTCTGGTGTGGTTGTGGTAGTAGTGTATAGTCTGGTGTGGTTGTGGTAGTAGTGTATAGTCTGGTGTGGTCTTGGTAGTAGTATATAGTCTGGTGTGGTAGTAGTGTATAGTCTGGTGTGGTAGTAGTGTATAGTCTGGTGTGGTAGTAGCGTATAGTTTGTTGTGGTTGTAGTGTATAGGCTGGTGTGGTTGTGGTAGTAGTGTATAGTCTGGTGTGGTAGTAGTGTATAGTCTGTTGTGGTTGTACTGTATAGCCTGGTGTGGTTGTGGTAGTAGTGTGTAGCCTGGTGTGGTTGTGGTAGTAGTGTGTAGCCTGGTGTGGTTGTGGTAGTAGTGTATAGTCTGGTATGATTGTGGTAGTAGTGTATAGTCTGGTGTGGTTGTGGTAGTAGTGTATAGTGTGGTTGTGGTAGTAGTGTATAACCTGGTGTGGTTGTGGTATAGTGTATAGTTTGTTGTGGTAGTGGTGTATAGTCTGGTGTGGGTGTGGTAGTAGTGTGTAGTCTGGTGTGGGTGTGGTAGTAATGTGTAGCCTGGTGTGGTTGTGGTAGTAGTGTATCGTCTGGTGTGTTTGTGGTAGTAGTGTATATTCTGATGTGGTTGTGGTAGTAGTGTATAGTCTGCTGTGGTTGTGGTAGTAGTGTATAGTCTGGTGTGGTTGTGGTAGTAGTGTATAGTCTGGTGTGGTTGTGGTAGTAGTGTACAGTCTGGTGTGGTTGTGGTAGTAGTGTATAGTGTGGTGTG
Source organism: Salmo salar (assembly GCF_965601325.2). Taxonomy (NCBI): domain Eukaryota; kingdom Metazoa; phylum Chordata; class Actinopteri; order Salmoniformes; family Salmonidae; genus Salmo; species Salmo salar. The sequence goes on along the minus strand of NC_138296.1, from coordinate 31,451,052 downwards.
GTAGTAGTGTATAGTCTGGTGTGGTAGTAGTGTATAGTCTGGTGTGGTAGTGGTGTATTGTTTGTTGTGGTAGTAGTGTATATTCTGGTGTGGTAGTAGTGTATAGTCTGGTGTGGTAGTAGTGTATTGTTTGTTGTGGTAGTAGTGTATAGTCTGGTGTGGTTGTGGTAGTAGTGTATAGTTTGTTGTGGTAGTAGTGTATAATCCGGTGTGGGTGTGGTAGTAGTGTATAGTCTGGTGTTGGTGTGGTAGTAGTGTCTAGTCTGGTTTGGTTGTGGTAGTAGTGTATAGTCTGGGTGGTGGGTGTGTGGTCGGGGGGGGAGTAGTGTATAGTCTGGTGTGGTAGTAGTGTATAACCTGGTGTGGTTGTGGTAGTAGTGTATAGTTTGTTGTGGTAGTGGTGTATATTGTGGTGTGGGTGTGGTAGTAGTGTGTAGTCTGGTGTGGTAGTAATGTGTAGCCTGGTGTGGTTGTGGTAGTAGTGTATCGTCTGGTGTGGTTGTGGTAGTAGTGTATCGTCTGGTGTGGTTGTGGTAGTCGTGTATAGTCTGGTGTGGTTGTGGTAGTAGTGTATAGTCTGGTGTGGTTGTGGTAGTAGTGTATAGTCTGGTGTGGTTGTGGTAGTAGTGTATAGTCTGGTGTGGTTGTGGTAGTAGTGTATAGTCTGGTGTGGTTGTGGTGTATAGTCTGGTGTGGTTGTGGTGTATAGTCTGGTGTGGTTGTGGTGTATAGTCTGGTGTGGTTGTGGTGTATAGTCTGGTGTGGTTGTGGTGTATAGTCTGGTGTGGTCGTGGTGTATAGTCTGGTGTGGTAGTGGTGTATAGCCTGGTGTGGTTGTGGTAGTAGTGTATAGTCTGGTGTGGTTGTGGTAGTAGTGTATAGTCTGTTGTGGTTGTGGTTGTGGTAGTAGTGTGTAGTCTGGTGTGGTTGTGGTAGTAGTGTATAGTCTGGTGTGGTTGTGGTAGTAGTGTATAGTCTGGTGTGGTTGTGGTAGTAGTGTATAGTCTGGTGTGGTTGTGGTAGTAGTGTATTTTCTGGTGTGGTTGTGGTAGTACTGTGTAGTCTGGTGTGGTTGTGGTAGTAGTGTATAGTCTGTTGTGGTCGTAGTGTATAGTTTGTTGTGGTAGTAGTGTATAGCCTGGTGTGGTTGTGGTAGTAGTGTATAGCCTGGTGTGGTTGTGGTAGTAGTGTATAGCCTGGTGTGGTTGTGGTAGTAGTGTATAGTCTGGTGTGGTAGTAGTGTATAGTTTGTTGTGGTAGTAGTGTATAGTCTGGTGTGGTTGTGGTAGTAGTGTATAGTTTGTTGTGGTAGTAGTGTATAGCCTGGTGTGGTTGTGGTAGTAGTGTATAGTCTGGTGTGGTTGTGGTAGTAGTGTATAGTTTGTTGTGGTAGTAGTGTATAGTCTGGTGTGGGTGTGGTAGTAGTGTGTAGTCTGATGTGGGTGTGGTAGTAGTGTGTAGTCTGGTGTGGGTGTGGTAGTAATGTGTAGCCTGGTGTGGTTGTGGTAGTAGTGTATAGTCTGGTGTGGTTGTGGTAGTAGTGTATAGTCTGGTGTGGTTGTGGTAGTAGTGTATAGTCTGGTGTGGTTGTGGTACTAGTGTATAGTCTGGTGTGGTTGTGGTACTAGTGTATAGTCTTGTGTGGTTGTGATAGTGGTGTGTAGTCTGGTGTGGTTGTGGTAGTGGTGTATTGTCTGGTGTGGTTGTGGTAGTGGTGTATAGTCTGGTGTGGTAGTGGTGTATAGTCTGGTGTGGTTGTGGTGTGTAGTCTGGTGTGGTTGTGGTGTATAGTCTGGTGTGGTTGTGGTAGTAGTGTATAGTCTGTTGTGGTAGTAGTGTATAGTCTGGTGTGGTTGTGGTAGTAGTGTATAGTGTGGTAGTAGTGTATAGCCTGGTGTGGTTGTGGTAGTAGTGTATAGCCTGGTGTGGTTGTGGTAGTAGTGTATAGTCTGGTGTGGTTGTGGTAGTAGTGTGTAGTCTGGTGTGGTTGTGGTAGTAGTGTGTAGTCTGGTGTGGTAGTAGTGTATAGTCTGGTGTGGTTGTGGTAGTAGTGTATTTTCTGGTGTGGTTGTGGTAGTAGTGTATAGTCTGGTGTGGTTGTGGTAGTAGTGTATAGTCTGGTGTGGTCTTGGTAGTAGTATATAGTCTGGTGTGGTAGTAGTGTATAGTCTGGTGTGGTAGTAGCGTATAGTTTGTTGTGGTAGTAGCGTATAGTTTGTTGTGGTAGTAGTGTATAGTTTGTTGTGGTAGTAGTGTATAGCCTGGTGTGGTTGTTGTAGTAGTGTATAGCCTGGTGTGGTTGTGGTAGTAGTGTATAGCCTGGTGTGGTTGTGGTAGTAGTGTATAGTCTGGTGTGGTAGTAGTGTATAGTCTGGTGTGGTTGTGGTAGTAGTGTATAGTGTGGTTGTGGTAGTAGTGTATAGTCTGGTGTGGTTGTGGTAGTAGTGTATAGCCTGGTGTGGTTGTGGTAGTAGTGTATAGTCTGGTGTGGTTGTGGTAGTAGTGTGTAGTCTGGTGTGGTTGTGGTAGTAGTGTGTAGTCTGGTGTGGTAGTAGTGTATAGTCTGGTGTGGTTGTGGTAGTAGTGTATTTTCTGGTGTGGTTGTGGTAGTAGTGTATAGTCTGGTGTGGTTGTGGTAGTAGTGTATAGTCTGGTGTGGTCTTGGTAGTAGTATATAGTCTGGTGTGGTAGTAGTGTATAGTCTGGTGTGGTAGTAGCGTATAGTTTGTTGTGGTAGTAGCGTATAGTTTGTTGTGGTAGTAGTGTATAGTTTGTTGTGGTAGTAGTGTATAGCCTGGTGTGGTTGTTGTAGTAGTGTATAGCCTGGTGTGGTTGTGGTAGTAGTGTATAGCCTGGTGTGGTTGTGGTAGTAGTGTATAGTCTGGTGTGGTAGTAGTGTATAGTCTGGTGTGGTTGTGGTAGTAGTGTATAGTGTGGTTGTGGTAGTAGTGTATAGTCTGGTGTGGTTGTGGTAGTAGTGTATAGCCTGGTGTGGTTGTGGTAGTAGTGTGTAGTCTGGTGTGGTTGTGGTAGTAGTGTGTAGTCTGGTGTGGTAGTAGTGTATAGTCTGGTGTGGTTGTGGTAGTAGTGTATTTTCTGGTGTGGTTGTGGTAGTAGTGTATAGTCTGGTGTGGTTGTGGTAGTAGTGTATAGTCTGGTGTGGTCTTGGTAGTAGTATATAGTCTGGTGTGGTAGTAGTGTATAGTCTGGTGTGGTAGTAGTGTATAGTCTGGTGTGGTAGTAGCGTATAGTTTGTTGTGGTAGTAGTGTATAGTTTGTTGTGGTAGTAGTGTATAGCCTGGTTTGGTTGTGGTAGTAGTGTATAGCCTGGTGTGGTTGTGGTAGTAGTGTATAGCCTGGTGTGGTTGTGGTAGTAGTGTATAGCCTGGTGTGGTTGTGGTAGTAGTGTATAGTCTGGTGTGGTAGTAGTGTATAGTCTGGTGTGGTTGTGGTAGTAGTGTATAGTCTGGTGTGGTTGTGGTAGTAGTGTATAGTTTGTTGTGGTAGTAGTGTATAGCCTGGTGTGGTTGTGGTAGTAGTGTATAGTTTGTTGTGGTAGTAGTGTATAGTCTGGTGTGGGTGTGGTAGTAGTGTGTAGTCTGATGTGGGTGTGGTAGTAGTGTGTAGTCTGGTGTGGGTGTGGTAGTAGTGTATAGTCTGGTGTGGGTGTGGTAGTAGTGTGTAGTCTGATGTGGGTGTGGTAGTAGTGTGTAGTCTGGTGTGGGTGTGGTAGTAATGTGTAGCCTGGTGTGGTTGTGGTAGTAGTGTATAGTCTGGTGTGGTTGAGGTAGTAGTGTATAGTCTGGTGTGGTTGTGGTAGTAGTGTATAGTTTGTTGTGGTAGTAGTGTATAGCCTGGTGTGGTTGTGGTAGTAGTGTATAGTCTGGTGTGGTTGTGGTAGTAGTGTATAGTTTGTTGTGGTAGTAGTGTATAGTCTGGTGTGGGTGTGGTAGTAGTGTGTAGTCTGATGTGGGTGTGGTAGTAGTGTATAGTCTGGTGTGGTTGTGGTACTAGTGTATAGTCTGGTGTGGTTGTGGTAGTAGTGTATAGCCTGGTGTGGTTGTGGTAGTAGTGTATAGCCTGGTGTGGTTGTGGTAGTAGTGTATAGCCTGGTGTGGTTGTGGTAGTAGTGTATAGTCTGGTGTGGTAGTAGTGTATAGTCTGGTGTGGTTGTGGTAGTAGTGTATAGTCTGGTGTGGTTGTGGTAGTAGTGTATAGTGTGGTTGTGGTAGTAGTGTATAGCCTGGTGTGGTTGTGGTAGTAGTGTATAACCTGGTGTGGTTGTGGTAGTAGTGTATAGCCTGGTGTGGTTGTGGTAGTAGTGTATAGTTTGTGGTAGTAGTGTATAGTTTGTTGTGGTAGTAGTGTATAGTCTGGTGTGGGTGTGGTAGTAGTGTATAGTCTGGTGTGGGTGTGGTAGTTGTGTGTAGCCTGGTGTGGTTTTGGTAGTAGTGTATAGTCTGGTGTGGTAGTAGTGTATAACCTGGTGTGGTTGTGGTAGTAGTGTATAGTCTGGTGTGGTTGTGGTAGTAGTGTTTAGTCTGGTGTGGTTGTAGTGTATAGTCTGGTGTGGTAGTAGTGTATAACCTGGTGTGGTTGTGGTAGTAGTGTATTTTCTGGTGTGGTTGTGGTAGTACTGTGTAGTCTGGTGTGGTTGTGGTAGTAGTGTATAGTCTATTGTGGTCGTAGTGTATAGTTTGTTGTGGTAGTAGTGTATAGCCTGGTGTGGTTGTGGTAGTAGTGTATAGCCTGGTGTGGTTGTGGTAGTAGTGTATAGCCTGGTGTGGTTGTGGTAGTAGTGTATAGTCTGGTGTGGTTGTGGTAGTAGTGTATAGTTTGTTGTGGTAGTAGTGTATAGCCTGGTGTGGTTGTGGTAGTAGTGTATAGTTTGTTGTGGTAGTAGTGTATAGTCTGGTGTGGGTGTGGTAGTAGTGTGTAGTCTGATGTGGGTGTGGTAGTAGTGTGTAGTCTGGTGTGGGTGTGGTAGTAATGTGTAGCCTGGTGTGGTTGTGGTAGTAGTGTATAGTCTGGTGTGGTTGAGGTAGTAGTGTATAGTCTGGTGTGGTTGTGGTAGTAGTGTATAGTTTGTTGTGGTAGTAGTGTATAGCCTGGTGTGGTTGTGGTAGTAGTGTATAGTCTGGTGTGGTTGTGGTAGTAGTGTATAGTTTGTTGTGGTAGTAGTGTATAGTCTGGTGTGGGTGTGGTAGTAGTGTGTAGTCTGATGTGGGTGTGGTAGTAGTGTATAGTCTGGTGTGGTTGTGGTACTAGTGTATAGTCTGGTGTGGTTGTGGTACTAGTGTATAGTCTGGTGTGGTTGTGATAGTGGTGTGTAGTCTGGTGTGGTTGTGGTAGTGGTGTATTGTCTGGTGTGGTTGTGGTAGTGGTGTATAGTCTGGTGTGGTAGTGGTGTATAGTCTGGTGTGGTTGTGGTGTGTAGTCTGGTGTGGTTGTGGTGTATAGTCTGGTGTGGTTGTGGTAGTAGTGTATAGTCTGTTGTGGTAGTAGTGTATAGTCTGTTGTGGTAGTAGTGTATAGTCTGGTGTGGTTGTGGTAGTAGTGTATAGTCTGGTGTGGTAGTAGTGTATAGCCTGGTGTGGTTGTGGTAGTAGTGTATAGTCTGGTGTGGTTGTGGTAGTAGTGTGTAGTCTGGTGTGGTTGTGGTAGTAGTGTGTAGTCTGGTGTGGTAGTAGTGTATAGTCTGGTGTGGTTGTGGTAGTAGTGTATTTTCTGGTGTGGTTGTGGTAGTAGTGTATAGTCTGGTGTGGTTGTGGTAGTAGTGTATTTTCTGGTGTGGTTGTGGTAGTAGTGTATAGTCTGGTGTGGTTGTGGTAGTAGTGTATAGTCTGGTGTGGTCTTGGTAGTAGTATATAGTCTGGTGTGGTAGTAGTGTATAGTCTGGTGTGGTAGTAGTGTATAGTCTGGTGTGGTAGTAGCGTATAGTTTGTTGTGGTAGTAGTGTATAGTTTGTTGTGGTAGTAGTGTATAGCCTGGTGTGGTTGTGGTAGTAGTGTATAGCCTGGTGTGGTTGTGGTAGTAGTGTATAGCCTGGTGTGGTTGTGGTAGTAGTGTATAGCCTGGTGTGGTTGTGGTAGTAGTGTATAGTCTGGTGTGGTTGTGGTAGTAGTGTATAGTGTGGTTGTGGTAGTAGTGTATAGTCTGGTGTGGTTGTGGTAGTAGTGTATAGCCTGGTGTGGTTGTGGTAGTAGTGTGTAGTCTGGTGTGGTTGTGGTAGTAGTGTGTAGTCTGGTGTGGTAGTAGTGTATAGTCTGGTGTGGTTGTGGTAGTAGTGTATTTTCTGGTGTGGTTGTGGTAGTAGTGTATAGTCTGGTGTGGTTGTGGTAGTAGTGTATAGTCTGGTGTGGTCTTGGTAGTAGTATATAGTCTGGTGTGGTAGTAGTGTATAGTCTGGTGTGGTAGTAGTGTATAGTCTGGTGTGGTAGTAGCGTATAGTTTGTTGTGGTTGTAGTGTATAGGCTGGTGTGGTTGTGGTAGTAGTGTATAGTCTGGTGTGGTAGTAGTGTATAGTCTGTTGTGGTTGTACTGTATAGCCTGGTGTGGTTGTGGTAGTAGTGTGTAGCCTGGTGTGGTTGTGGTAGTAGTGTGTAGCCTGGTGTGGTTGTGGTAGTAGTGTATAGTCTGGTGTGATTGTGGTAGTAGTGTATAGTCTGGTGTGGTTGTGGTAGTAGTGTATAGTGTGGTTGTGGTAGTAGTGTATAACCTGGTGTGGTTGTGGTATAGTGTATAGTTTGTTGTGGTAGTGGTGTATAGTCTGGTGTGGGTGTGGTAGTAGTGTGTAGTCTGGTGTGGGTGTGGTAGTAATGTGTAGCCTGGTGTGGTTGTGGTAGTAGTGTATCGTCTGGTGTGGTTGTGGTAATAGTGTATCGTCTGGTGTGTTTGTGGTAGTAGTGTATATTCTGATGTGGTTGTGGTAGTAGTGTATAGTCTGCTGTGGTTGTGGTAGTAGTGTATAGTCTGGTGTGGTTGTGGTAGTAGTGTATAGTCTGGTGTGGTTGTGGTAGTAGTGTACAGTCTGGTGTGGTTGTGGTAGTAGTGTATAGTGTGGTGTGGTAGTAGTGTATAGTCTGGTGTGGTAGTAGTGTATAGTCTGGTGTGGTAGTGGTGTATTGTTTGTTGTGGTAGTAGTGTATATTCTGGTGTGGTAGTAGTGTATAGTCTGGTGTGGTAGTAGTGTATAGTCTGGTGTGGTTGTGGTAGTAGTGTGTAGTCTGGTGTGGTTGTGGTAGTAGTGTATAGTCTGGTGTGGTTGTGGTAGTAGTGTATAGTCTGGTGTGGTTGTGGTAGTAGTGTATTTTCTGGTGTGGTTGTGGTAGTACTGTGTAGTCTGGTGTGGTTGTGGTAGTAGTGTATAGTCTGTTGTGGTCGTAGTGTATAGTTTGTTGTGGTAGTAGTGTATAGCCTGGTGTGGTTGTGGTAGTAGTGTATAGCCTGGTGTGGTTGTGGTAGTAGTGTATAGCCTGGTGTGGTTGTGGTAGTAGTGTATAGTCTGGTGTGGTAGTAGTGTATAGTTTGTTGTGGTAGTAGTGTATAGTCTGGTGTGGTTGTGGTAGTAGTGTATAGTTTGTTGTGGTAGTAGTGTATAGCCTGGTGTGGTTGTGGTAGTAGTGTATAGTCTGGTGTGGTTGTGGTAGTAGTGTATAGTTTGTTGTGGTAGTAGTGTATAGTCTGGTGTGAGTGTGGTAGTAGTGTGTAGTCTGATGTGGGTGTGGTAGTAGTGTGTAGTCTGGTGTGGGTGTGGTAGTAATGTGTAGCCTGGTGTGGTTGTGGTAGTAGTGTATAGTCTGGTGTGGTTGTGGTAGTAGTGTATAGTCTGGTGTGGTTGTGGTAGTAGTGTATAGTCTGGTGTGGTTGTGGTAGTAGTGTATAGTCTGGTGTGGTTGTGGTACTAGTGTATAGTCTGGTGTGGTTGTGGTACTAGTGTATAGTCTTGTGTGGTTGTGATAGTGGTGTGTAGTCTGGTGTGGTTGTGGTAGTGGTGTATTGTCTGGTGTGGTTGTGGTAGTGGTGTATAGTCTGGTGTGGTAGTGGTGTATAGTCTGGTGTGGTTGTGGTGTGTAGTCTGGTGTGGTTGTGGTGTATAGTCTGGTGTGGTTGTGGTAGTAGTGTATAGTCTGTTGTGGTAGTAGTGTATAGTCTGGTGTGGTTGTGGTAGTAGTGTATAGTGTGGTAGTAGTGTATAGCCTGGTGTGGTTGTGGTAGTAGTGTATAGCCTGGTGTGGTTGTGGTAGTAGTGTATAGTCTGGTGTGGTTGTGGTAGTAGTGTGTAGTCTGGTGTGGTTGTGGTAGTAGTGTGTAGTCTGGTGTGGTAGTAGTGTATAGTCTGGTGTGGTTGTGGTAGTAGTGTATTTTCTGGTGTGGTTGTGGTAGTAGTGTATAGTCTGGTGTGGTTGTGGTAGTAGTGTATAGTCTGGTGTGGTCTTGGTAGTAGTATATAGTCTGGTGTGGTAGTAGTGTATAGTCTGGTGTGGTAGTAGCGTATAGTTTGTTGTGGTAGTAGTGTATAGTTTGTTGTGGTAGTAGTGTATAGCCTGGTGTGGTTGTTGTAGTAGTGTATAGCCTGGTGTGGTTGTGGTAGTAGTGTATAGCCTGGTGTGGTTGTGGTAGTAGTGTATAGTCTGGTGTGGTAGTAGTGTATAGTCTGGTGTGGTTGTGGTAGTAGTGTATAGTGTGGTTGTGGTAGTAGTGTATAGTCTGGTGTGGTTGTGGTAGTAGTGTATAGCCTGGTGTGGTTGTGGTAGTAGTGTGTAGTCTGGTGTGGTTGTGGTAGTAGTGTGTAGTCTGGTGTGGTAGTAGTGTATAGTCTGGTGTGGTTGTGGTAGTAGTGTATTTTCTGGTGTGGTTGTGGTAGTAGTGTATAGTCTGGTGTGGTTGTGGTAGTAGTGTATAGTCTGGTGTGGTCTTGGTAGTAGTATATAGTCTGGTGTGGTAGTAGTGTATAGTCTGGTGTGGTAGTAGTGTATAGTCTGGTGTGGTAGTAGCGTATAGTTTGTTGTGGTAGTAGTGTATAGTTTGTTGTGGTAGTAGTGTATAGCCTGGTGTGGTTGTGGTAGTAGTGTATAGCCTGGTGTGGTTGTGGTAGTAGTGTATAGCCTGGTGTGGTTGTGGTAGTAGTGTATAGCCTGGTGTGGTTGTGGTAGTAGTGTATAGTCTGGTGTGGTAGTAGTGTATAGTCTGGTGTGGTTGTGGTAGTAGTGTATAGTGTGGTTGTGGTAGTAGTGTATAGTCTGGTGTGGTAGTAGTGTATAGCCTGGTGTGGTTGTGGTAGTAGTGTATAACCTGGTGTGGTTGTGGTAGTAGTGTATAGCCTGGTGTGGTTGTGGTAGTAGTGTATAGTTTGTGGTAGTAGTGTATAGTTTGTTGTGGTAGTAGTGTATAGTCTGGTGTGGGTGTGGTAGTAGTGTATAGTCTGGTGTGGGTGTTGTAGTTGTGTGTAGCCTGGTGTGGTTTTGGTAGTAGTGTATAGTCTGGTGTGGTAGTAGTGTATAACCTGGTGTGGTTGTGGTAGTAGTGTATAGTCTGGTGTGGTTGTGGTAGTAGTGTTTAGTCTGGTGTGGTTGTAGTGTATAGTCTGGTGTGGTTGTGGTAGTAGTGTATAGTCTGGTGTGGTTGTGGTAGTAGTGTATAGTCTGTTGTGGTAGTAGTGTATAGTTTGTTGTGGTAGTAGTGTATAGTTTGTTGTGGTAGTAGTGTATAGTTTGTTGTGGTAGTAGTGTATAGTGTGGTTGTGGTAGTAGTGTATAGTGTGGTGTGGTACTAGTGTATAGTTTGTTGTGGTAGTAGTGTATAGTTTGTTGTGGTAGTAGTTTATAGTTTGTTGTGGTAGTAGTGTATAGTTTGTTGTGGTAGTAGTGTATAGTTTGTTGTGGTAGTAGTGTATAGTTTGTTGTGGTAGTAGTGTATAGTTTGTTGTGGTTGTGGTAGTAGTGTATAGCCTGGTGTGGTTGTGGTAGTAATGTATAGCCTGGTGTGGTTGTGGTGGTAGTGTATAGTCTGGTGTGGTGGTAGTGTATAGTCTGGTGTGGTTGTGGTAGTAGTGTATAGTTTGTTGTGGTAGTAGTGTTTAGTCTCGTGTGGTAGTAGTGTATAGTGTGTTGTGGTAGTAGTGTATAGTTTGTTGTGGTAGTAGTGTATAGTTTGTTGTGGTAGTAGTGTATAGTTTGTTGTGGTAGTAGTGTATAGTTTGTTGTGGTAGTAGTGTATAGCCTGGTGTGGTTGTGGTAGTAGTGTATAGCCTGGTGTGGTTGTGGTAGTAGTGTATAGCCTTGTGTGGTTGTGGTAGTAGTGTATAGCCTTGTGTGGTTGTGGTAGTAGTGTATAGCCTGGTGTGGTTGTGGTAGTAGTGTATAGTCTGGTGTGGTAGTAGTGTATAACCTGGTGTGGTTGTGGTAGTAGTGTATAGTTTGTTGTGGTAGTAGTGTATAGTCTGGTGTGGTAGTAGTGTATAGTTTGTTGTGGTAGTAGTGTATAGTTAGTTGTGGTAGTAGTGTATAGTTTGTTGTGGTAGTAGTGTATAGCCTGGTGTGGTTGTGGTAGTAGTGTATAGCCTGGTGTGGTTGTGGTAGTAGTGTATAGCCTGGTGTGGTTGTGGTAGTAGTGTATAGCCTGGTGTGGTTGTGGTAGTAGTGTATAGTGTGGTTGTGGTAGTAGTGTATAGTGTGGTTGTGGTAGTAGTGTATAGTGTGGTTGTGGTAGTAGTGTATAGTGTGGTTGTGGTAGTAGTGTATAGTGTGGTTGTGGTAGTAGTGTATAGTGTGGTTGTGGTAGTAGTGTATAGTGTGGTTGTGGTAGTAGTGTATAGTGTGGTTGTGGTAGTAGTGTATAGTGTGGTTGTGGTAGTAGTGTATAGTGTGGTTGTGGTAGTAGTGTATAGTGTGGTTGTGGTAGTAGTGTATAGTGTGGTTGTGGTAGTAGTGTATAGTGTGGTTGTGGTAGTAGTGTATAGTGTGGTTGTGGTAGTAGTGTATAGTGTGGTTGTGGTAGTAGTGTATAGTCTGGTGTAGTAGTAGTGTATAGTCTGGTGTGGTTGTGGTAGTAGTGTATAGCCTGGTGTGGGTGTGGTAGTAGTGTGTAGTCTGGTGTGGGTGTGGTAGTAGTGTGTAGCCTGGTGTGGTTGCGGTAGTAGTGTATAGTCTGGTGTGGTTGCGGTAGTAGTGTATAGTCTGGTGTGGTTGTGGTAGTAGTGTATAGTCTGGTGTGGTTGTGGTAGTATTATATAGTCTGGTGTGGTTGTGGTAGTAGTGTATAGTCTGGTGTGGTTGTGGTAGTAGTGTATAGTCTGGTGTGGTTGTGGTAGTAGTGTATAGTCTGGTGTGGTTGTGGTAGTTGTGTGGTGTGGTAGTAGTGTATAGTCTGGTGTGGTAGTAGTGTATAGTCTGGTGTGGTAGTAGTGTATAACCTGGTGTGGTTGTGGTAGTAGTGTATAGTTTGTTGTGGTAGTGGTGTATAGTCTGGTGATGGTGTGGTAGTAGTGTGTAGTCTGGTGTGGGTGTGGTAGTAATGTGTAGCCTGGTGTGTTTGCGGTAGTAGTGTATCGTCTGGTGTGGTTGCGGTAGTAGTGTATAGTCTGGTGTTGTTGTGGTAGTAGTGTATAGTCTAGTGTGGTTGTGGTAGTAGTGTATAGTGTGGTTGTGGTAGTAGTGTATAGTGTGGTTGTGGTAGTAGTGTATAGTGTGGTTGTGGTAGTAGTGTATAGTCTGGTGTGGTTGTGGTAGTAGTGTATAGTCTGGTGTGGTTGTGGTAGTAGTGTATAGTGTGGTGTGGTAGTAGTGTATAGTCTGGTGTGGTAGTAGTGTATAGTCTGGTGTGGTAGTAGTGTATAGTCTGGTGTGGTAGTAGTGTATAGTCTGGTGTGGTAGTAGTGTATTGTTTGTTGTGGTAGTAGTGTATAGTCTGGTGTGGTAGTGTATAGTCTGGTGTGGTAGTAGTGTATTGTTTGTTGTGGTAGTAGTGTATAGTCTGGTGTGGTTGTGGTAGTAGTGTATAGCCTGGTGCGGTTGTGGTAGTGGTGTATAGTCTGGTGCGGTTGTGGTAGTAGTGTATAGTCTGGTGTGGTTGTGGTAGTAGTGTATAGTGTGGTTGTGGTAGTTGTGTATAGTCTGGTGTGGTTGTGGTAGTTGTGTATAGTCTGGTGTGGTTGTGGTAGTAGTGTATAGTCTGGTGTGGTTGTAGTGTATAGTCTGGTGTGGTTGTAGTGTATAGTCTGGTGTGGTTGTGGTAGTAGTGTATAGTTTGTTGTGGTAGTAGTGTATAGTCTGGTGTGGTAGTAGTGTATAGTCTGGTGTGGTTGTGGTAGTAGTGTATAGTCTGGTGTGGTTGTGGTAGTAGTGTATAGTCTGGTGTGGTAGTAGTGTATAGTCTGGTGTGGTAGTAGTGTATTGTTTGTTGTGGTAGTAGTGTATAGTCTGGTGTGGTTGTGGTAGTAGTGTATAGTTTGTTGTGGTAGTAGTGTATAGTCTGGTGTGGGTGTGGTAGTAGTGTATAGTCTTGTGTGGTTTTGGTAGTAGTGTATAGCCTGGTGCGGTTCTGGTAGTAGTGTATAGTCTGGTGTAGTAGTAGTGTATAGTCTGGTGTGGTTGTGGTAGTAGTGTATAGTTTGTTGTGGTAGTAGTGTATAGTCTGGTGTGGTTGTGGTAGTAGTGTATAGCCTGGTGTGGGTGTGGTAGTAGTGTGTAGTCTGGTGTGGGTGTGGTAGTAGTGTGTAGCCTGGTGTGGTTGCGGTAGTAGTGTATAGTCTGGTGTGGTTGCGGTAGTAGTGTATAGTCTGGTGTGGTTGCGGTAGTAGTGTATAGTCTGGTGTGGTTGCGGTAGTAGTGTATAGTCTGGTGTGGTTGTGGTGTATAGTCTGGTGTGGTTGTGGTAGTAGTGTATAGTGTGGTGTGGTAGTAGTGTATAGTCTGGTGTGGTAGTAGTGTATAGTCTGGTGTGGTAGTAGTGTATAGTCTGGTGTGGTAGTAGTGTATAGTCTGGTGTGGTAGTAGTGTATAGTGTGGTTGTGGTAGTAGTGTATAGTGTGGTTGTGGTAGTAGTGTATAGTGTGGTTGTGGTAGTAGTGTATAGTGTGGTTGTGGTAGTAGTGTATAGTGTGGTTGTGGTAGTAGTGTATAGTCTGGTGTGGTTGTGGTAGTAGTGTATAGTGTGGTGTGGTAGTAGTGTATAGTCTGGTGTGGTAGTAGTGTATAGTCTGGTGTGGTAGTAGTGTATAGTCTGGTGTGGTAGTAGTGTATAGTCTGGTGTGGTAGTAGTGTATAGTCTGGTGTGGTAGTAGTGTATTGTTTGTTGTGGTAGTAGTGTATAGTCTGGTGTGGTAGTAGTGTATAGTCTGGTGTGGTAGTAGTGTATTGTTTGTTGTGGTCATAGTGTATAGTCTGGTGTGGTTGTGGTAGTAGTGTATAGCCTGGTGCGGTTGTGGTAGTGGTGTATAGTCTGGTGCGGTTGTGGTAGTAGTGTATAGTCTGGTGTGGTTGTGGTAGTGGTGTATAGTCTGGTGCGGTTGTGGTAGTAGTGTATAGTCTGGTGTGGTTGTGGTAGTTGTGTATAGTCTGGTGTGGTTGTGGTAGTAGTGTATAGTCTGGTGTGGTTGTAGTGTATAGTCTGGTGTGGTTGTAGTGTATAGTCTGGTGTGGTTGTGGTAGTAGTGTATAGTTTGTTGTGGTAGTAGTGTATAGTCTGGTGTGGTAGTAGTGTATAGTCTGGTGTGGTTGTGGTAGTAGTGTATAGTCTGGTGTGGTTGTGGTAGTAGTGTATAGTCTGGTGTGGTAGTAGTGTATAGTCTGGTGTGGTAGTAGTGTATTGTTTGTTGTGGTAGTAGTGTATAGTCTGGTGTGGTTGTGGTAGTAGTGTATAGTTTGTTGTGGTAGTAGTGTATAGTCTGGTGTGGGTGTGGTAGTAGTGTATAGTCTGGTGTGGTTTTGGTAGTAGTGTATAGCCTGGTGCGGTTCTGGTAGTAGTGTATAGTCTGGTGTAGTAGTAGTGTATAGTCTGGTGTGGTTGTGGTAGTAGTGTATAGTTTGTTGTGGTAGTAGTGTATAGTCTGGTGTGGTTGTGGTAGTAGTGTATAGCCTGGTGCGGTTGTGGTAGTAGTGTATAGTCTGGTGCGGTTGTGGTAGTAGTGTATAGTCTGGTGTGGTTGTGGTAGTAGTGTATAGTGTGGTTGTGGTAGTAGTGTATAGTGTGGTTGTGGTAGTAGTGTATAGTCTGGTGTGGTTGTGGTAGTAGTGTATAGTCTGGTGTGGTTGTGGTAGTAGTGTATAATCTGGTGTGGTTGTGGTAGTGTTTTGCTTACGGTCTCTGTAGTCTGGTGTGGTTGTGGTAGTAGTGTGTAGTTTGTTGTGGTAGTATTGTATAGTCTGGTGTGGTTGTGGTAGTAGTGTATAGTCTAGTGTGGTTGTGGTAGTGTTTTTCTCACGGTCTCTTTAGTCTGGTGTGGTTGTGGTAGTAGTGTATAGCCTGGTGTGGTAGTGGTAGTAGTGTATAGCCTGGTGTGTTTGTGGTAGTAGTGTATAGTCTGGTGGGGTAGTAGTGTATAGTCTGGTGGGGTAGTAGTGTATAGTTTGGTGTGGTAGTAGTGTATAGTTTGTTGTGGTAGTAGTGTATAGTTTGTTGTGGTAGTAGTGTATAGTTTGTTGTGGTAGTAGTGTATAGTCTGGTGTGGTTGTGGTAGTAGTGTATAGCCTGGTGCGGTTCTGGTAGTAGTGTATAGTCTGGTGTAGTAGTAGTGTATAGTCTGGTGTGGTTGTGGTAGTAGTATATAGTCTGGTGTAGTAGTAGTGTATAGTGTGGTGTGGTTGTGGTACTAGTTTATAGTTTGTTGTGGTAGTAGTGTATAGTCTGGTGTGGGTGTGGTAGTAGTGTATAGTGTGGTTGTGGTAGTAGTGTATAGTCTTGTGCGGTTGTGGTAGTAGTGTATAGTCTGGTGCGGTTGTGGTAGTAGTGTATAGTCTGTTGTGGTAGTAGTGTATAGTCTGGTGTGGTTGTGGTAGTGTTTTGCTCACGGTCTCTTTAGTCTGGTGTGGTTGTGGTAGTAGTGTATAGTTTGTTGTGGTAGTAGTGTATAGTCTGGTGTGGTTGTGGTAGTAGTGTATAGTGTGGTGTGGTAGTAGTGTATAGTCTGGTGTGGTAGTAGTGTATAGTCTGGTGTGGTTGTGGTAGTAGTGTATAGTCTGGTGTGGTTGTGGTAGTAGTGTATAGCCTGGTGTGGTTGTGGTAGTAGTGTATAGTCTGGTGTGGTTGTGGTGTATAGTCTGGTGTGGTTGTGGTGTATAGTCTGGTGTGGTTGTGGTGTATAGTCTGGTGTGGTTGTGGTGTATAGTCTGGTGTGGTTGTGGTGTATAGTCTGGTGTGGTAGTGGTGTATAGTCTGGTGTGGTAGTGGTGTATAGTCTGGTGTGGTAGTATTGTATAGCCTGGTGTGGTTGTGGTAGTAGTGTATAGCCTGGTGTGGTTGTGGTAGTAGTGTATAGCCTGGTGTGGTTGTGGTAGTAGTGTATAGCCTGGTGTGGTTGTGGTAGTAGTGTATAGTCTTGTGTGGTAGTAGTGTATAGTCTTGTGTGGTAGTAGTGTATAGTTTGTTGTGGTAGTAGTGTATAGTCTGGTGTGGTTGTGGTAGTAGTGTATAGTTTGTTGTGGTAGTAGTGTATAGCCTGGTGTGGTTGTGGTAGTAGTGTATAGTTTGTTGTGGTAGTAGTGTATAGTCTGGTGAGGGTGTGGTAGTAGTGTGTAGTCTGGTGTGGGTGTGGTAGTAGTGTGTAGTCTGGTGTGGGTGTGGTAGTAGTGTATAGTCTGGTGTGGTTGTGGTAGTAGTGTATAGTTTGTTGTGGTAGTAGTGTATAGCCTGGTGTGGTAGTGGTAGTAGTGTATAGCCTGGTGTGGTTGTGGTAGTAGTGTATAGTCTGGTGGGGTAGTAGTGTATAGTTTGTTGTGGTAGTAGTGTATAGTTTGTTGTGGTAGTAGTGTATAGTCTGGTGTGGGTGTGGTAGTAGTGTATAGTCTGGTGTGGTAGTAGTGTATAGTCTGGTGTGGTTGTGGTAGTAGTGTATAGTCTGGTGTGGTTGTGGTAGTAGTGTATAGTTTGTTGTGGTAGTGGTGTATAGTCTGGTGTGGGTGTGGTAGTAGTGTGTAGTCTGGTGTGGGTGTGGTAGTAATGTGTAGCCTGGTGTGGTTGTGGTAGTAGTGTATCGTCTGGTGTGGTTGTGGTAGTAGTGTATCGTCTGGTGTGGTTGTGGTAGTAGTGTATAGTCTGGTGTGTTTGTGGTAGTAGTGTATAGTCTGATGTGGTTGTGGTAGTAGTGTATAGTCTGGTGTGGTTGTGGTAGTAGTGTATAGTCTGGTGTGGTTGTGGTAGTAGTGTATAGTCTGGTGTGGTTGTGGTAGTAGTGTATAGTCTGGTGTGGTTGTGGTAGTAGTGTATAGTCTGGTGTGGTTGTGGTAGTAGTGTATAGTGTGGTGTGGTAGTAGTGTATAGTGTGGTGTGGTAGTAGTGTATAGTCTGGTGTGGTAGTGGTGTATTGTTTGTTGTGGTAGTAGTGTATAGTCTGGTGTGGTAGTAGTGTATAGTCTGGTGTGGTAGTAGTGTATTGTTTGTTGTGGTAGTAGTGTATAGTCTGGTGTGGTTGTGGTAGTAGTGTATAGTTTGTTGTGGTAGTAGTGTATAGTCTGGTGTGGGTGTGGTAGTAGTGTATAGTCTGGTGTGGTTGTGGTAGTAGTGTATAGTCTTGTGCGGTTGTGGTAGTAGTGTATAGTCTGGTGCGGTTGTGGTAGTAGTGTATAGTCTGTTGTGGTAGTAGTGTATAGTCTGGTGTGGTTGTGGTAGTGTTTTGCTCACGGTCTCTTTAGTCTGGTGTGGTTGTGGTAGTAGTGTATAGTTTGTTGTGGTAGTAGTGTATAGTCTGGTGTGGTTGTGGTAGTAGTGTATAGTGTGGTGTGGTAGTAGTGTATAGTCTGGTGTGGTAGTAGTGTATAGTCTGGTGTGGTTGTGGTAGTAGTGTATAGTCTGGTGTGTTTGTGGTAGTAGTGTATAGTCTGATGTGGTTGTGGTAGTAGTGTATAGTCTGGTGTGGTTGTGGTAGTAGTGTATAGTCTGGTGTGGTTGTGGTAGTAGTGTATAGTCTGGTGTGGTTGTGGTAGTAGTGTATAGTCTGGTGTGGTTGTGGTAGTAGTGTATAGTCTGGTGTGGTTGTGGTAGTAGTGTATAGTGTGGTGTGGTAGTAGTGTATAGTGTGGTGTGGTAGTAGTGTATAGTCTGGTGTGGTAGTGGTGTATTGTTTGTTGTGGTAGTAGTGTATAGTCTGGTGTGGTAGTAGTGTATAGTCTGGTGTGGTAGTAGTGTATTGTTTGTTGTGGTAGTAGTGTATAGTCTGGTGTGGTTGTGGTAGTAGTGTATAGTTTGTTGTGGTAGTAGTGTATAGTCTGGTGTGGGTGTGGTAGTAGTGTATAGTCTGGTGTGGTTGTGGTAGTAGTGTATAGTCTTGTGCGGTTGTGGTAGTAGTGTATAGTCTGGTGCGGTTGTGGTAGTAGTGTATAGTCTGTTGTGGTAGTAGTGTATAGTCTGGTGTGGTTGTGGTAGTGTTTTGCTCACGGTCTCTTTAGTCTGGTGTGGTTGTGGTAGTAGTGTATAGTTTGTTGTGGTAGTAGTGTATAGTCTGGTGTGGTTGTGGTAGTAGTGTATAGTGTGGTGTGGTAGTAGTGTATAGTCTGGTGTGGTAGTAGTGTATAGTCTGGTGTGGTTGTGGTAGTAGTGTATAGTCTGGTGTGGTTGTGGTAGTAGTGTATAGCCTGGTGTGGTTGTGGTAGTAGTGTATAGTCTGGTGTGGTTGTGGTGTATAGTCTGGTGTGGTTGTGGTGTATAGTCTGGTGTGGTTGTGGTGTATAGTCTGGTGTGGTTGTGGTGTATAGTCTGGTGTGGTTGTGGTGTATAGTCTGGTGTGGTAGTGGTGTATAGTCTGGTGTGGTAGTGGTGTATAGTCTGGTGTGGTAGTATTGTATAGCCTGGTGTGGTTGTGGTAGTAGTGTATAGCCTGGTGTGGTTGTGGTAGTAGTGTATAGCCTGGTGTGGTTGTGGTAGTAGTGTATAGCCTGGTGTGGTTGTGGTAGTAATGTATAGTCTTGTGTGGTAGTAGTGTATAGTCTTGTGTGGTAGTAGTGTATAGTTTGTTGTGGTAGTAGTGTATAGTCTGGTGTGGTTGTGGTAGTAGTGTATAGTTTGTTGTGGTAGTAGTGTATAGCCTGGTGTGGTTGTGGTAGTAGTGTATAGTTTGTTGTGGTAGTAGTGTATAGTCTGGTGAGGGTGTGGTAGTAGTGTGTAGTCTGGTGTGGGTGTGGTAGTAGTGTGTAGTCTGGTGTGGGTGTGGTAGTAGTGTATAGTCTGGTGTGGTTGTGGTAGTAGTGTATAGTTTGTTGTGGTAGTAGTGTATAGCCTGGTGTGGTAGTGGTAGTAGTGTATAGCCTGGTGTGGTTGTGGTAGTAGTGTATAGTCTGGTGGGGTAGTAGTGTATAGTCTGGTGTGGTAGTAGTGTATAGTTTGTTGTGGTAGTAGTGTATAGTTTGTTGTGGTAGTAGTGTATAGTTTGTTGTGGTAGTAGTGTATAGTTTGTTGTGGTAGTAGTGTATAGTCTGGTGTGGTTGTGGTAGTAGTGTATAGTCTGGTGTGGTTGTGGTAGTAGTGTATAGCCTGGTGCGGTTCTGGTAGTAGTGTATAGTCTGGTGTAGTAGTAGTGTATAGTCTGGTGTGGTTGTGGTAGTAGTATATAGTCTGGTGTAGTAGTAGTGTATAGTGTGGTGTGGTTGTGGTACTAGTTTATAGTTTGTTGTGGTAGTAGTGTATAGTCTGGTGTGGGTGTGGTAGTAGTTTATAGTGTGGTTGTGGTAGTAGTGTATAGTCTTGTGCGGTTGTGGTAGTAGTGTATAGTCTGGTGCGGTTGTGGTAGTAGTGTATAGTCTGGTGTGGTTGTGGTAGTGTTTTGCTCACGGTCTCTTTAGTCTGGTGTGGTTGTGGTAGTAGTGTATAGTTTGTTGTGGTAGTAGTGTATAGTCTGGTGTGGTTGTGGTAGTAGTGTATAGTGTGGTGTGGTAGTAGTGTATAGTCTGGTGTGGTAGTAGTGTATAGTCTGGTGTGGTTGTGGTAGTAGTGTATAGTCTGGTGTGGTTGTGGTAGTAGTGTATAGCCTGGTGTGGTTGTGGTAGTAGTGTATAGTCTGGTGTGGTTGTGGTGTATAGTCTGGTGTGGTTGTGGTGTATAGTCTGGTGTGGTTGTGGTGTATAGTCTGGTGTGGTTGTGGTGTATAGTCTGGTGTGGTTGTGGTGTATAGTCTGGTGTGGTTGTGGTGTATAGTCTGGTGTGGTAGTGGTGTATAGTCTGGTGTGGTAGTGGTGTATAGTCTGGTGTGGTAGTAGTGTATAGCCTGGTGTGGTTGTGGTAGTAGTGTATAGCCTGGTGTGGTTGTGGTAGTAGTGTATAGCCTGGTGTGGTTGTGGTAGTAGTGTATAGCCTGGTGTGGTTGTGGTAGTAGTGTATAGTCTTGTGTGGTAGTAGTGTATAGTCTTGTGTGGTAGTAGTGTATAGTTTGTTGTGGTAGTAGTGTATAGTATTGTGTGGTTGTGGTAGTAGTGTATAGTTTGTTGTGGTAGTAGTGTATAGCCTGGTGTGGTTGTGGTAGTAGTGTATAGTTTGTTGTGGTAGTAGTGTATAGTCTGGTGTGGGTGTGGTAGTAGTGTGTAGTCTGGTGTGGTTGTGGTAGTAGTGTATAGTCTGGTGTGGTTGTGGTAGTAGTGTATAGTCTGGTGTGGTTGTGGTAGTAGTGTATAGTTTGTTGTGGTAGTGGTGTATAGTCTGGTGTGGGTGTGGTAGTAGTGTGTAGTCTGGTGTGGGTGTGGTAGTAATGTGTAGCCTGGTGTGGTTGTGGTAGTAGTGTATCGTCTGGTGTGGTTGTGGTAGTAGTGTATCGTCTGGTGTGGTTGTGGTAGTAGTGTATAGTCTGGTGTGTTTGTGGTAGTAGTGTATAGTCTGATGTGGTTGTGGTAGTAGTGTATAGTCTGGTGTGGTTGTGGTAGTAGTGTATAGTCTGGTGTGGTTGTGGTAGTAGTGTATAGTCTGGTGTGGTTGTGGTAGTAGTGTATAGTCTGGTGTGGTTGTGGTAGTAGTGTATAGTCTGGTGTGGTTGTGGTAGTAGTGTATAGTGTGGTGTGGTAGTAGTGTATAGTGTGGTGTGGTAGTAGTGTATAGTCTGGTGTGGTAGTGGTGTATTGTTTGTTGTGGTAGTAGTGTATAGTCTGGTGTGGTAGTAGTGTATAGTCTGGTGTGGTAGTAGTGTATTGTTTGTTGTGGTAGTAGTGTATAGTCTGGTGTGGTTGTGGTAGTAGTGTATAGTTTGTTGTGGTAGTAGTGTATAGTCTGGTGTGGGTGTGGTAGTAGTGTATAGTCTGGTGTGGTTGTGGTAGTAGTGTATAGTCTGGTGTGGTTGTGGTAGTAGTGTATAGTCTGGTGTGGTTGTGGTGTATAGTCTGGTGTGGTTGTGGTGTATAGTCTGGTGTGGTTGTGGTGTATAGTCTGGTGTGGTTGTGGTGTATAGTCTGGTGTGGTTGTGGTGTATAGTCTGGTGTGGTTGTGGTGTATAGTCTGGTGTGGTTGTGGTGTATAGTCTGATGTGGTTGTGGTGTATAGTCTGGTGTGGTAGTGGTGTATAGTCTGGTGTGGTAGTAGTGTATAGCCTGGTGTGGTTGTGGTAGTAGTGTATAGCCTGGTGTGGTTGTGGTAGTAGTGTATAGCCTGGTGTGGTTGTGGTAGTAGTGTATAGTCTGGTGTGGTAGTAGTGTATAGTTTGTTGTGGTAGTAGTGTATAGTCTGGTGTGGTTGTGGTAGTAGTGTATAGTTTGTTGTGGTAGTAGTGTATAGCCTGGTGTGGTTGTGGTAGTAGTGTATAGTTTGTTGTGGTAGTAGTGTATAGTCTGGTGTGGGTGTGGTAGTAGTGTGTAGTCTGGTGTGGGTGTGGTAGTAGTGTGTAGTCTGGTGTGGGTGTGGTAGTAGTGTATAGTTTGTTGTGGTACTAGTGTATAGTCTGGTGTGGTTGTGGTACTAGTGTATAGTCTGGTGTGGTTGTGGTACTAGTGTATAGTCTGGTGTGGTTGTGGTACTACTGTATAGTCTGGTGTGGTAGTGGTGTATAGTCTGGTGTGGTTGTGGTAGTGGTGTATAGTCTGGTGTGGTTGTGGTGTATAGTCTGGTGTGGTTGTGGTGTATAGTCTGGTGTGGTAGTAGTGTATAGTTTGTTGTGGTAGTAGTGTATAGTCTGGTGTGGTTGTGGTAGTAGTGTATTGTCTGGTGTGGTTGTGGTAGTAGTGTATAGTCTGGTGTGGTTGTGGTAGTAGTGTATAGTCTGGTGTGGTTGTGGTAGTAGTGTATAGTCTGGTGTGGTTGTGGTACTAGTGTATAGTCTGGTGTGGTTGTGGTACTAGTGTATAGTCTGGTGTGGTTGTGGTACTAGTGTATAGTCTGGTGTGGTTGTGGTACTAGTGTATAGTCTGGTGTGGTAGTGGTGTATAGTCTGGTGTGGTTGTGGTAGTGGTGTATAGTCTGGTGTGGTTGTGGTGTATAGTCTGGTGTGGTTGTGGTGTATAGTCTGGTGTGGTAGTAGTGTATAGTTTGTTGTGGTAGTAGTGTATAGTCTGGTGTGGTTGTGGTAGTAGTGTATAGTTTGTTGTGGTTGTGGTAGTACTGTATAGTTTGTTGTGGTAGTAGTGTATAGTCTGGTGTGGGTGTGGTAGTAGTGTGTAGTCTGGTGTGGGTGTGGTAGTAGTGTATAGTCTGGTGTGGGTGTGGTAGTAGTGTGTAGTCTGGTGTGGGTGTGGTAGTAGTGTGTAGTCTGGTGTGGGTGTGGTAGTAGTTTATAGTCTGGTGTGGTTGTGGTAGTAGTGTATAGTCTGGTGTGGTTGTGGTAGTAGTGTATAGTCTGGTGTGGTTGTGGTAGTAGTGTATAGTCTGGTGTGGTTGTGGTAGTAGTGTATAGTCTGGTGTGGTTGTGGTAGTAGTGTATAGTGTGGTTGTGGTAGTAGTGTATAACCTGGTGTGGTTGTGGTATAGTGTATAGTTTGTTGTGGTAGTGGTGTATAGTCTGGTGTGGGTGTGGTAGTAGTGTGTAGTCTGGTGTGGGTGTGGTAGTAATGTGTAGCCTGGTGTGGTTGTGGTAGTAGTGTATCGTCTGGTGTGGTTGTGGTAGTAGTGTATCGTCTGGTGTGTTTGTGGTAGTAGTGTATATTCTGATGTGGTTGTGGTAGTAGTGTATAGTCTGGTGTGGTTGTGGTAGTAGTGTATAGTCTGGTGTGGTTGTGGTAGTAGTGTACAGTCTGGTGTGGTTGTGGTAGTAGTGTACAGTCTGGTGTGGTTGTGGTAGTAGTGTATAGTGTGGTGTGGTAGTAGTGTATAGTCTGGTGTGGTAGTAGTGTATAGTCTGGTGTGGTAGTGGTGTATTGTTTGTTGTGGTAGTAGTGTATAGTCTGGTGTGGTAGTAGTGTATAGTCTGGTGTGGTAGTAGTGTATTGTTTGTTGTGGTAGTAGTGTATAGTCTGGTGTGGTTGTGGTAGTAGTGTGTAGTTTGTTGTGGTAGTAGTGTATAATCCGGTGTGGGTGTGGTAGTAGTGTATAGTCTGGTGTTGGTGTGGTAGTAGTGTCTAGTCTGGTTTGGTTGTGGTAGTAGTGTATAGTCTGGTGTGGTTGTGGTAGTAGTGTATAGTCTGGTGTGGTTGTGGTAGTAGTGTATAGTCTGGTGTGGTAGTAGTGTATAACCTGGTGTGGTTGTGGTAGTAGTGTATAGTTTGTTGTGGTAGTGGTGTATATTGTGGTGTGGGTGTGGTAGTAGTGTGTAGTCTGGTGTGGTAGTAATGTGTAGCCTGGTGTGGTTGTGGTAGTAGTGTATCGTCTGGTGTGGTTGTGGTGTATAGTCTGGTGTGGTTGTGGTGTATAGTCTGATGTGGTTGTGGTGTATAGTCTGGTGTGGTAGTGGTGTATAGTCTGGTGTGGTAGTAGTGTATAGCCTGGTGTGGTTGTGGTAGTAGTGTATAGCCTGGTGTGGTTGTGGTAGTAGTGTATAGCCTGGTGTGGTTGTGGTAGTAGTGTATAGTCTGGTGTGGTAGTAGTGTATAGTTTGTTGTGGTAGTAGTGTATAGTCTGGTGTGGTTGTGGTAGTAGTGTATAGTTTGTTGTGGTAGTAGTGTATAGTCTGGTGTGGGTGTGGTAGTAGTGTGTAGTCTGGTGTGGGTGTGGTAGTAGTGTGTAGTCTGGTGTGGGTGTGGTAGTAGTGTATAGTTTGTTGTGGTACTAGTGTATAGTCTGGTGTGGTTGTGGTACTAGTGTATAGTCTGGTGTGGTTGTGGTACTAGTGTATAGTCTGGTGTGGTTGTGGTACTACTGTATAGTCTGGTGTGGTAGTGGTGTATAGTCTGGTGTGGTTGTGGTAGTGGTGTATAGTCTGGTGTGGTTGTGGTGTATAGTCTGGTGTGGTTGTGGTGTATAGTCTGGTGTGGTAGTAGTGTATAGTTTGTTGTGGTAGTAGTGTATAGTCTGGTGTGGTTGTGGTAGTAGTGTATTGTCTGGTGTGGTTGTGGTAGTAGTGTATAGTCTGGTGTGGTTGTGGTAGTAGTGTATAGTCTGGTGTGGTTGTGGTAGTAGTGTATAGTCTGGTGTGGTTGTGGTACTAGTGTATAGTCTGGTGTGGTTGTGGTACTAGTGTATAGTCTGGTGTGGTTGTGGTACTAGTGTATAGTCTGGTGTGGTTGTGGTACTAGTGTATAGTCTGGTGTGGTAGTGGTGTATAGTCTGGTGTGGTTGTGGTAGTGGTGTATAGTCTGGTGTGGTTGTGGTGTATAGTCTGGTGTGGTTGTGGTGTATAGTCTGGTGTGGTAGTAGTGTATAGTTTGTTGTGGTAGTAGTGTATAGTCTGGTGTGGTTGTGGTAGTAGTGTATAGTTTGTTGTGGTTGTGGTAGTACTGTATAGTTTGTTGTGGTAGTAGTGTATAGTCTGGTGTGGGTGTGGTAGTAGTGTGTAGTCTGGTGTGGGTGTGGTAGTAGTGTATAGTCTGGTGTGGGTGTGGTAGTAGTGTGTAGTCTGGTGTGGGTGTGGTAGTAGTGTGTAGTCTGGTGTGGGTGTGGTAGTAGTTTATAGTCTGGTGTGGTTGTGGTAGTAGTGTATAGTCTGGTGTGGTTGTGGTTGTAGTGTATAGTCTGGTGTGGTTGTGGTAGTAGTGTATAGTCTGGTGTGGTTGTGGTAGTAGTGTATAGTCTGGTGTGGTTGTGGTAGTAGTGTATAGTGTGGTTGTGGTAGTAGTGTATAACCTGGTGTGGTTGTGGTATAGTGTATAGTTTGTTGTGGTAGTGGTGTATAGTCTGGTGTGGGTGTGGTAGTAGTGTGTAGTCTGGTGTGGGTGTGGTAGTAATGTGTAGCCTGGTGTGGTTGTGGTAGTAGTGTATCGTCTGGTGTGGTTGTGGTAGTAGTGTATCGTCTGGTGTGTTTGTGGTAGTAGTGTATATTCTGATGTGGTTGTGGTAGTAGTGTATAGTCTGGTGTGGTTGTGGTAGTAGTGTATAGTCTGGTGTGGTTGTGGTAGTAGTGTACAGTCTGGTGTGGTTGTGGTAGTAGTGTACAGTCTGGTGTGGTTGTGGTAGTAGTGTATAGTGTGGTGTGGTAGTAGTGTATAGTCTGGTGTGGTAGTAGTGTATAGTCTGGTGTGGTAGTGGTGTATTGTTTGTTGTGGTAGTAGTGTATAGTCTGGTGTGGTAGTAGTGTATAGTCTGGTGTGGTAGTAGTGTATTGTTTGTTGTGGTAGTAGTGTATAGTCTGGTGTGGTTGTGGTAGTAGTGTATAGTTTGTTGTGGTAGTAGTGTATAATCCGGTGTGGGTGTGGTAGTAGTGTATAGTCTGGTGTTGGTGTGGTAGTAGTGTCTAGTCTGGTTTGGTTGTGGTAGTAGTGTATAGTCTGGTGTGGTTGTGGTAGTAGTGTATAGTCTGGTGTGGTTGTGGTAGTAGTGTATAGTCTGGTGTGGTAGTAGTGTATAACCTGGTGTGGTTGTGGTAGTAGTGTATAGTTTGTTGTGGTAGTGGTGTATATTGTGGTGTGGGTGTGGTAGTAGTGTGTAGTCTGGTGTGGTAGTAATGTGTAGCCTGGTGTGGTTGTGGTAGTAGTATATCGTCTGGTGTGGTTGTGGTAGTAGTGTATCGTCTGGTGTGGTTGTGGTAGTCGTGTATAGTCTGGTGTGGTTGTGGTAGTAGTGTATAGTCTGGTGTGGTTGTGGTAGTAGTGTATAGTCTGGTGTGGTTGTGGTAGTAGTGTATAGTCTGGTGTGGTTGTGGTGTATAGTCTGGTGTGGTTGTGGTGTATAGTCTGGTGTGGTTGTGGTGTATAGTCTGGTGTGGTTGTGGTGTATAGTCTGGTGTGGTTGTGGTGTATAGTCTGGTGTGGTTGTGGTGTATAGTCTGGTGTGGTCGTGGTGTATAGTCTGGTGTGGTAGTGGTGTATAGCCTGGTGTGGTTGTGGTAGTAGTGTATAGTCTGGTGTGGTTGTGGTAGTAGTGTATAGTCTGTTGTGGTTGTGGTAGTAGTGTGTAGTCTGGTGTGGTTGTGGTAGTAGTGTATAGTCTGGTGTGGTTGTGGTAGTAGTGTATAGTCTGGTGTGGTTGTGGTAGTAGTGTATAGTCTGGTGTGGTTGTGGTAGTAGTGTATTTTCTGGTGTGGTTGTGGTAGTACTGTGTAGTCTGGTGATGTTGTGGTAGTAGTGTATAGTCTGTTGTGGTCGTAGTGTATAGTTTGTTGTGGTAGTAGTGTATAGCCTGGTGTGGTTGTGGTAGTAGTGTATAGCCTGGTGTGGTTGTGGTAGTAGTGTATAGCCTGGTGTGGTAGTGGTAGTAGTGTATAGTCTGGTGTGGTAGTAGTGTATAGTTTGTTGTGGTAGTAGTGTATAGTCTGGTGTGGTTGTGGTAGTAGTGTATAGTTTGTTGTGGTAGTAGTGTATAGCCTGGTGTGGTTGTGGTAGTAGTGTATAGTCTGGTGTGGTTGTGGTAGTAGTGTATAGTTTGTTGTGGTAGTAGTGTATAGTCTGGTGTGGGTGTGGTAGTAGTGTGTACTCTGATGTGGGTGTGGTAGTAGTGTGTAGTCTGGTGTGGGTGTTGTAGTAATGTGTAGCCTGGTGTGGTTGTGGTAGTAGTGTATAGTCTGGTGTGGTTGAGGTAGTAGTGTATAGTCTGGTGTGGTTGTGGTAGTAGTGTATAGTCTGGTGTGGTTGTGGTAGTAGTGTATAGTCTGGTGTGGTTGTGGTAGTAGTGTATAGTCTGGTGTGGTTGTGGTACTAGTGTATAGTCTGGTGTGGTTGTGGTACTAGTGTATAGTCTGGTGTGGTTGTGATAGTGGTGTGTAGTCTGGTGTGGTTGTGGTAGTGGTGTATTGTCTGGTGTGGTTGTGGTAGTGGTGTATAGTCTGGTGTGGTAGTGGTGTATAGTCTGGTGTGGTTGTGGTGTGTAGTCTGGTGTGGTTGTGGTGTATAGTCTGGTGTGGTTGTGGTAGTAGTGTATAGTCTGTTGTGGTAGTAGTGTATAGTCTGTTGTGGTAGTAGTGTATAGTCTGGTGTGGTTGTGGTAGTAGTGTATAGTCTGGTGTGGTAGTAGTGTATAGCCTGGTGTGGTTGTGGTAGTAGTGTATAGTCTGGTGTGGTTGTGGTAGTAGTGTGTAGTCTGGTGTGGTTGTGGTAGTAGTGTGTAGTCTGGTGTGGTAGTAGTGTATAGTCTGGTTTGGTTGTGGTAGTAGTGTATTTTCTGGTGTGGTTGTGGTAGTAGTGTATAGTCTGGTGTGGTTGTGGTAGTAGTGTATAGTCTGGTGTGGTCTTGGTAGTAGTATATAGTCTGGTGTGGTAGTAGTGTATAGTCTGGTGTGGTAGTAGTGTATAGTCTGGTGTGGTAGTAGTGTATAGTTTGTTGTGGTAGTAGTGTATAGTTTGTTGTGGTAGTAGTGTATAGCCTGGTGTGGTTGTGGTAGTAGTGTATAGCCTGGTGTGGTTGTGGTAGTATTGTATAGCCTGGTGTGGTTGTGGTAGTAGTGTATAGCCTGGTGTGGTAGTAGTGTATAGTCTGGTGTGGTAGTAGTGTATAGTCTGGTGTGGTAGTAGTGTATAGTCTGGTGTGGTAGTAGTGTATAGTCTGGTGTTGTAGTAGTGTATAGTCTGGTGTGGTAGTAGTGTATAGTTTGTTGTGGTAGTAGTGTATAGTTTGTTGTGGTAGTAGTGTATAGCCCGGTGTGGTTGTGGTAGTAGTGTATAGCCTGGTGTGGTTGTGGTAGTAGTGTATAGCCTGGTGTGGTTGTGGTAGTAGTGTATAGCCTGGTGTGGTTGTGGTAGTAGTGTATAGTCTGGTGTGGTAGTAGTGTATAGTCTGGTGTGGTTGTGGTAGTAGTGTATAGTGTGGTTGTGGTAGTACTGTATAGTCTGGTGTGGTTGTGGTAGTAGTGTATAGCCTGGTGTGGTTGTGGTAGTAGTGTATAACCTGGTGTGGTTGTGGTAGTAGTGTATAGCCTGGTGTGGTTGTAGTAGTAGTGTATAGTTTGTGGTAGTAGTGTATAGTTTGTTGTGGTAGTAGTGTATAGTCTGGTGTGGGTGTGGTAGTAGTGTATAGTCTGGTGTGGGTGTGGTAGTTGTGTGTAGCCTGGTGTGGTTTTGGTAGTAGTGTATAGTCTGGTGTGGTAGTAGTGTATAACGTGGTGTGGTTGTGGTAGTAGTGTATAGTCTGGTGTGGTTGTGGTAGTAGTGTTTAGTCTGGTGTGGTTGTAGTGTATAGTCTGGTGTGGTTGTGGTAGTAGTGTATAGTCTGGTGTGGTTGTGGTAGTAGTGTATAGTCTGTTGTGGTAGTAGTGTATAGTCTGGTGTGGTTGTGGTAGTAGTGTGTAGCCTGGTGTGGTTGTGGTAGTAGTGTATAGTCTGGTGTGGTTGTGGTAGAAGTGTATAGTCTGGTGTGGTTGTGGTAGTAGTGTATAGTCTGGTGTGGTTGTGGTAGTAGTGTATAGTCTGGTGTGGTTGTGGTAGTAGTGTATAGTCTGGTGTGGGTGTGGTAGTAATGTGTAGCCTGGTGTGGGTGTGGTAGTAGTGTATAGTCTGTTGTGGTAGTAGTGTATAGTTTGTTGTGGTTGTAGTGTATAGGCTGGTGTGGTTGTGGTAGTAGTGTATAGTCTGGTGTGGTTGTACTGTATAGCCTGGTGTGGTTGTGGTAGTAGTGTG
Organism: Salmo salar; assembly: GCF_965601325.2. Lineage (NCBI taxonomy): Eukaryota > Metazoa > Chordata > Actinopteri > Salmoniformes > Salmonidae > Salmo > Salmo salar. The sequence continues at coordinate 31,422,799 of NC_138296.1, read as the reverse complement.
TAGCCTGGTGTGGTTGTGGTAGTAGTGTGTAGCCTGGTGTGGTTGTGGTAGTAGTGTATAGTCTGGTGTGGTTGTGGTAGTAGTGTATAGTCTGGTGTGGTTGTGGTAGTAGTGTATAGTGTGGTTGTGGTAGTAGTGTATAACCTGGTGTGGTTGTGGTATAGTGTATAGTTTGTTGTGGTAGTGGTGTATAGTCTGGTGTGGTAGTAGTGTATAGTCTGGTGTGGTAGTAGTGTATAGTCTGGTGTGGTAGTAGTGTATAGTCTGGTGTGGTAGTAGTGTATAGTTTGTTGTGGTAGTAGTGTATAGTTTGTTGTGGTAGTAGTGTATAGCCCGGTGTGGTTGTGGTAGTAGTGTATAGCCTGGTGTGGTTGTGGTAGTAGTGTATAGCCTGGTGTGGTTGTGGTAGTAGTGTATAGCCTGGTGTGGTTGTGGTAGTAGTGTATAGTCTGGTGTGGTAGTAGTGTATAGTCTGGTGTGGTTGTGGTAGTAGTGTATAGTGTGGTTGTGGTAGTACTGTATAGTCTGGTGTGGTTGTGGTAGTAGTGTATAGCCTGGTGTGGTTGTGGTAGTAGTGTATAACCTGGTGTGGTTGTGGTAGTAGTGTATAGCCTGGTGTGGTTGTAGTAGTAGTGTATAGTTTGTGGTAGTAGTGTATAGTTTGTTGTGGTAGTAGTGTATAGTCTGGTGTGGGTGTGGTAGTAGTGTATAGTCTGGTGTGGGTGTGGTAGTTGTGTGTAGCCTGGTGTGGTTTTGGTAGTAGTGTATAGTCTGGTGTGGTAGTAGTGTATAACGTGGTGTGGTTGTGGTAGTAGTGTATAGTCTGGTGTGGTTGTGGTAGTAGTGTTTAGTCTGGTGTGGTTGTAGTGTATAGTCTGGTGTGGTTGTGGTAGTAGTGTATAGTCTGGTGTGGTTGTGGTAGTAGTGTATAGTCTGTTGTGGTAGTAGTGTATAGTCTGGTGTGGTTGTGGTAGTAGTGTGTAGCCTGGTGTGGTTGTGGTAGTAGTGTATAGTCTGGTGTGGTTGTGGTAGAAGTGTATAGTCTGGTGTGGTTGTGGTAGTAGTGTATAGTCTGGTGTGGTTGTGGTAGTAGTGTATAGTCTGGTGTGGTTGTGGTAGTAGTGTATAGTCTGGTGTGGGTGTGGTAGTAATGTGTAGCCTGGTGTGGGTGTGGTAGTAGTGTATAGTCTGTTGTGGTAGTAGTGTATAGTTTGTTGTGGTTGTAGTGTATAGGCTGGTGTGGTTGTGGTAGTAGTGTATAGTCTGGTGTGGTTGTACTGTATAGCCTGGTGTGGTTGTGGTAGTAGTGTGTAGCCTGGTGTGGTTGTGGTAGTAGTGTATAGTCTGGTGTGGTTGTGGTAGTAGTGTATAGTCTGGTGTGGTTGTGGTAGTAGTGTATAGTGTGGTTGTGGTAGTAGTGTATAACCTGGTGTGGTTGTGGTATAGTGTATAGTTTGTTGTGGTAGTGGTGTATAGTCTGGTGTGGGTGTGGTAGTAGTGTGTAGTCTGGTGTGGGTGTGGTAGTAATGTGTAGCCTGGTGTGGTTGTGGTAGTAGTGTATCGTGTGGTTGTGGTAGTAGTGTATCGTCTGGTGTGTTTGTGGTAGTAGTGTATATTCTGATGTGGTTGTGGTAGGAGTGTATAGTCTGGTGTGGTTGTGGTAGTAGTGTATAGTCTGGTGTGGTTGTGGTAGTAGTGTATAGTCTGGTGTGGTTGTGGTAGTAGTGTACAGTCTGGTGTGGTTGTGGTAGTAGTGTATAGTGTGGTGTGGTAGTAGTGTATAGTCTGGTGTGGTAGTAGTGTATAGTCTGGTGTGGTTGTGGTAGTAGTGTGTAGCCTGGTGTGGTTGTGGTAGTAGTGTATAGTCTGGTGTGGTTGTGGTAGTAGTGTATAGTCTGGTGTGGTTGTGGTAGTAGTGTATAGTGTGGTTGTGGTAGTAGTGTATAACCTGGTGTGGTTGTGGTATAGTGTATAGTTTGTTGTGGTAGTGGTGTATAGTCTGGTGTGGGTGTGGTAGTAGTGTGTAGTCTGGTGTGGGTGTGGTAGTAATGTGTAGCCTGGTGTGGTTGTGGTAGTAGTGTACAGTCTGGTGTGGTTGTGGTAGTAGTGTATAGTGTGGTGTGGTAGTAGTGTATAGTCTGGTGTGGTAGTAGTGTATAGTCTGGTGTGGTTGTGGTAGTAGTGTGTAGCCTGGTGTGGTTGTGGTAGTAGTGTATAGTCTGGTGTGGTTGTGGTAGTAGTGTATAGTCTGGTGTGGTTGTGGTAGTAGTGTATAGTGTGGTTGTGGTAGTAGTGTATAACCTGGTGTGGTTGTGGTATAGTGTATAGTTTGTTGTGGTAGTGGTGTATAGTCTGGTGTGGGTGTGGTAGTAGTGTGTAGTCTGGTGTGGGTGTGGTAGTAATGTGTAGCCTGGTGTGGTTGTGGTAGTAGTGTATCGTGTGGTTGTGGTAGTAGTGTATCGTCTGGTGTGTTTGTGGTAGTAGTGTATATTCTGATGTGGTTGTGGTAGTAGTGTATAGTCTGGTGTGGTTGTGGTAGTAGTGTATAGTCTGGTGTGGTTGTGGTAGTAGTGTATAGTCTGGTGTGGTTGTGGTAGTAGTGTACAGTCTGGTGTGGTTGTGGTAGTAGTGTATAGTGTGGTGTGGTAGTAGTGTATAGTCTGGTGTGGTAGTAGTGTATAGTCTGGTGTGGTAGTGGTGTATTGTTTGTTGTGGTAGTAGTGTATAGTCTGGTGTGGTAGTAGTGTATAGTCTGGTGTGGTAGTAGTGTATTGTTTGTTGTGGTAGTAGTGTATAGTCTGGTGTGGTTGTGGTAGTAGTGTATAGTTTGTTGTGGTAGTAGTGTATAATCCGGTGTGGGTGTGGTAGTAGTGTATAGTCTGGTGTTGGTGTGGTAGTAGTGTCTAGTCTGGTTTGTTTGTTGTAGTAGTGTATAGTCTGGTGTGGTTTTGGTAGTAGTGTATAGTCTGGTGTGGTAGTAGTGTATAACCTGGTGTGGTTGTGGTAGTAGTGTATAGTTTGTTGTGGTAGTGGTGTATATTGTGGTGTGGGTGTGGTAGTAGTGTGTAGTCTGGTGTGGTAGTAATGTGTAGCCTGGTGTGGTTGTGGTAGTAGTGTATCGTCTGGTGTGGTTGTGGTAGTAGTGTATCGTCTGGTGTGGTTGTGGTAGTCGTGTATAGTCTGGTGTGGTTGTGGTAGTAGTGTATAGTCTGGTGTAGTTGTGGTAGTAGTGTATAGTCTGGTGTGGTTGTGGTAGTAGTGTATAGTCTGGTGTGGTTGTGGTAGTAGTGTATAGTCTGGTGTGGTTGTGGTGTATAGTCTGGTGTGGTTGTGGTGTATAGTCTGGTGTGGTTGTGGTGTATAGTCTGGTGTGGTTGTGGTGTATAGTCTGGTGTGGTAGTGGTGTATAGTCTGGTGTGGTAGTGGTGTATAGCCTGGTGTGGTTGTGGTAGTAGTGTATAGTCTGGTGTGGTTGTGGTAGTAGTGTATAGTCTGTTGTGGTTGTGGTAGTAGTGTGTAGTCTGGTGTGGTTGTGGTAGTAGTGTGTAGTCTGGTGTGGTTGTGGTAGTAGTGTATAGTCTGGTGTGGTTGTGGTAGTAGTGTATTTTCTGGTGTGGTTGTGGTAGTAGTGTATTTTCTGGTGTGGTTGTGGTAGTAGTGTGTAGTCTGGTGTGGTTGTGGTAGTAGTGTGTAGTCTGTTGTTGTAGTAGTGTATAGTTTGTTGTGGTAGTAGTGTATAGCCTGGTGTGGTTGTGGTAGTAGTGTATAGCCTGGTGTGGTTGTGGTAGTATGGTATAGCCTGGTGTGGTTGTGGTAGTATGGTATAGCCTGGTGTGGTTGTGGTAGTAGTGTATAGTCTGGTGTCGTAGTAGTGTATAGTTTGTTGTGGTAGTAGTGTATAGTCTGGTGTGGTTGTGGTAGTAGTGTATAGTTTGTTGTGGTAGTAGTGTATAGCCTGGTGTGGTTGTGGTAGTAGTGTATAGTCTGGTGTGGTTGTGGTAGTAGTGTATAGTTTGTTGTGGTAGTAGTGTATAGTCTGGTGTGGGTGTGGTAGTAGTGTGTAGTCTGATGTGGGTGTGGTAGTAGTGTGTAGTCTGGTGTGGGTGTGGTAGTAATGTGTAGCCTGGTGTGGTTGTGGTAGTAGTGTATAGTCTGGTGTGGTTGAGGTAGTAGTGTATAGTCTGGTGTGGTTGTGGTAGTAGTGTATAGTCTGGTGTGGTTGTGGTAGTAGTGTATAGTCTGGTGTGGTTGTGGTACTAGTGTATAGTCTGGTGTGGTTGTGGTACTAGTGTATAGTCTGGTGTGGTTGTGATAGTGGTGTGTAGTCTGGTGTGGTTGTGGTAGTGGTGTATTGTCTGGTGTGGTTGTGGTAGTGGTGTATAGTCTGGTGTGGTAGTGGTGTATAGTCTGGTGTGGTAGTGGTGTATAGTCTGGTGTGGTTGTCGTGTGTTGTCTGGTGTCGTTGTGGTGTATAGTCTGGTGTGGTTGTGGTAGTAGTGTATAGTCTGTTGTGGTAGTAGTGTATAGTCTGTTGTGGTAGTAGTGTATAGTCTGGTGTGGTTGTGGTAGTAGTGTATAGTCTGGTGTGGTAGTAGTGTATAGCCTGGTGTGGTTGTGGTAGTAGTGTATAGTCTGGTGTGGTTGTGGTAGTAGTGTGTAGTCTGGTGTGGTTGTGGTAGTAGTGTGTAGTCTGGTGTGGTAGTAGTGTATAGTCTGGTGTGGTTGTGGTAGTAGTGTATTTTCTGGTGTGTTTGTGGTAGTAGTGTATAGTCTGGTGTGGTTGTGGTAGTAGTGTATAGTCTGGTGTGGTCTTGGTAGTAGTGTATAGTCTGGTGTGGTAGTAGTGTATAGTCTGGTGTGGTAGTAGTGTATAGTTTGTTGTGGTAGTAGTGTATAGTTTGTTGTGGTAGTAGTGTATAGTTTGTTGTGGTAGTATTGTATAGCCTGGTGTGGTTGTGGTAGTAGTGTATAGCCTGGTGTGGTTGTGGTAGTAGTGTATAGCCTGGTGTGGTTGTGGTAGTAGTGTATAGTCTGGTGTGGTAGTAGTGTATAGTCTGGTGTGGTTGTGGTAGTAGTGTATAGTGTGGTTGTGGTAGTAGTGTATAGTCTGGTTTGGTTGTGGTAGTAGTGTATAGCCTGGTGTGGTTGTGGTAGTAGTGTATAGCCTGGTGTGGTTGTGGTTGTGGTAGTAGTGTATAGCCTGGTGTGGTTGTGGTAGTAGTGTATAGTTTGTGGTAGTAGTGTATAGTTTGTTGTGGTAGTAGTGTATAGTCTGGTGTGGTTGTGGTAGTAGTGTATAGTCTGGTGTGGGTGTGGTAGTTGTGTGTAGCCTGGTGTGTTTGTGGTAGTAGTGTATAGTCTGGTGTGGTTTTGGTAGTAGTGTATAGTCTGGTGTGGTAGTAGTGTATAACCTGGTGTGGTTGTGGTAGTAGTGTATAGTCTGGTGTGGTTGTGGTAGTAGTGTTTAGTCTGGTGTGGTTGTAGTGTATAGTCTGGTGTGGTTGTGGTAGTAGTGTATAGTCTGGTGTGGTTGTGGTAGTAGTGTATAGTCTGGTGTGGTAGTAGTGTATAGTCTGGTGTGGTTGTGGTAGTAGTGTATAGTCTGGTGTGGTTGTGGTAGTAGTGTATAGTTTGTTGTGGTAGTAGTGTATAGTTTGTTGTGGTAGCAGTGTATAGTTTGTTGTGGTAGTAGTTTATAGTCTGGTGTGGGTGTGGTAGTAGTGTATAGTTTGTTGTGGTAGTAGTTTATAGTCTGGTGTGGGTGTGGTAGTAGTGTGTAGTCTGGTGTGGTTGTGGTAGTAGTGTATAGCCTGGTGTGGTTGTGGTAGTAGTGTATAGTCTGTTGTGGTAGTAGTGTATAGTTTGTTGTGGTTGTAGTGTATAGCCTGGTGTGGTTGTGGTAGTAGTGTATAGTCTGGTGTGGTAGTAGTGTATAGTCTGGTGTGGTTGTAGTGTATAGCCTGGTGTGGTTGTGGTAGTAGTGTGTAGCCTGGTGTGGTTGTGGTAGTAGTGTGTAGCCTGGTGTGGTTGTGGTAGTAGTGTATAGTCTGGTGTGGTTGTGGTAGTAGTGTATAGTCTGGTGTGGTTGTGGTAGTAGTGTATAGTCTGGTGTGGTTGTGGTAGTAGTGTATAGTCTGGTGTGGTTGTGGTAGTAGTGTATAGTCTGGTGTGGTTGTGGTAGTAGTGTATAGTCTGGTGTGGTTGTGGTAGTAGTGTATAGTCTGGTGTAGTAGTATTGTATAGTCTGGTGTGGTTGTGGTAGTAGTGTATAGTTTGTTGTGGTAGTAGTGTATAGTCTGGTGTGGTTGTGGTAGTAGTGTATAGTTTGTTGTGGTAGTAGTGTATAGCCTGGTGTGGGTGTGGTAGTAGTGTATAGTCTGGTGTGGTAGTAGTGTATAGTCTGGTGTGGTTGTGGTAGTAGTGTATAGCCTGGTGTGGTTCGTGGTAGTAGTGTATAGTGTGGTTGTGGTAGTAGTGTATAGTCTGGTGTGGTTGTGGTAGTAGTGTATAGTCTGGTGTGGTTGTGGTAGTAGTGTATAGTCTGGTGTGGTTGTGGTAGTAGTGTATAGTCTGGTGTGGTTGTGGTAGAAGTGTATAGTCTGGTGTGGTAGTAGCTTATAGTCTGGTGTGGTAGTAGTGTATAGTCTGGTGTGGTTGTGGTAGTAGTGTATAGTCTGGTGTGGGTGTGGTAGTAATGTGTAGCCTGGTGTGGGTGTGGTAGTAGTGTATAGTCTGTTGTGGTAGTAGTGTATAGTTTGTTGTGGTTGTAGTGTATAGCCTGGTGTGGTTGTGGTAGTAGTGTATAGTCTGGTGTGGTAGTAGTGTATAGTCTGTTGTGGTTGTAGTGTATAGCCTGGTGTGGTTGTGGTAGTAGTGTGTAGCCTGGTGTGGTTGTGGTAGTAGTGTGTAGCCTGGTGTGGTTGTGGTAGTAGTGTATAGTTTGTTGTGGTAGTAGTGTATAGTCTGGTGTGGTAGTAGTGTATAGTCTGGTGTGGTTGTGGTAGTAGTGTATAGTCTGGTGTGGTTGTGGTAGTAGTGTATAGTCTGGTGTGGTTGTGGTAGTAGTGTATAGTCTGGTGTGGTTGTGGTAGTAGTGTATAGTCTGGTGTGGTTGTGGTAGTAGTGTATAGTCTGGTGTGGTTGTGGTAGTAGTGTATAGTCTGGTGTGGTTGTGGTAGTAGTGTATAGTCTGGTGTGGTTGTGGTAGTAGTGTATAGTCTGGTGTGGTTGTGGTAGTAGTGTATAGTCTGGTGTAGTTGTGGTAGTAGTGTATAGTCTGGTGTGGTTGTGGTAGTAGTGTATAGTCTGGTGTGGTTGTGGTAGTAGTGTATAGTCTGGTGTGGTTGTGGTGTATAGTCTGGTGTGGTTGTGGTGTATAGTCTGGTGTGGTTGTGGTGTATAGTCTGGTGTGGTTGTGGTGTATAGTCTGGTGTGGTAGTGGTGTATAGTCTGGTGTGGTAGTGGTGTATAGCCTGGTGTGGTTGTGGTAGTAGTGTATAGTCTGGTGTGGTTGTGGTAGTAGTGTATAGTCTGGTGTGGTTGTGGTAGTAGTGTATAGTCTGGTGTGGTTGTGGTAGTAGTGTATAGTCTGGTGTGGTTGTGGTAGTAGTGTATAGTCTGGTGTGGTTGTGGTAGTAGTGTATAGTCTGGTGTGGTTGTGGTAGTAGTGTATAGTCTGGTGTGGTTGTGGTAGTAGTGTATAGTCTGGTGTGGTTGTGGTAGTAGTGTATAGTCTGGTGTAGTTGTGGTAGTAGTGTATAGTCTGGTGTGGTTGTGGTAGTAGTGTATAGTCTGGTGTGGTTGTGGTAGTAGTGTATAGTCTGGTGTGGTTGTGGTGTATAGTCTGGTGTGGTTGTGGTGTATAGTCTGGTGTGGTTGTGGTGTATAGTCTGGTGTGGTTGTGGTGTATAGTCTGGTGTGGTAGTGGTGTATAGTCTGGTGTGGTAGTGGTGTATAGTCTGGTGTGGTAGTGGTGTATAGCCTGGTGTGGTTGTGGTAGTAGTGTATAGTCTGTTGTGGTTGTGGTAGTAGTGTGTAGTCTGGTGTGGTTGTGGTAGTAGTGTATAGTCTGGTGTGGTTGTGGTAGTAGTGTATTTTCTGGTGTGGTTGTGGTAGTAGTGTATAGTCTGGTGTGGTTGTGGTAGTAGTGTGTAGTCTGGTGTGGTTGTGGTAGTAGTGTGTAGTCTGTTGTTGTAGTAGTGTATAGTTTGTTGTGGTAGTAGTGTATAGCCTGGTGTGGTTGTGGTAGTAGTGTATAGCCTGGTGTGGTTGTGGTAGTATGGTATAGCCTGGTGTGGTTGTGGTAGTATGGTATAGCCTGGTGTGGTTGTGGTAGTAGTGTATAGTCTGGTGTGGTAGTAGTGTATAATTTGTTGTGGTAGTAGTGTATAGTCTGGTGTGGTTGTGGTAGTAGTGTATAGTTTGTTGTGGTAGTAGTGTATAGCCTGGTGTGGTTGTGGTAGTAGTGTATAGTCTGGTGTGGTTGTGGTAGTAGTGTATAGTTTGTTGTGGTAGTAGTGTATAGTCTGGTGTGGGTGTGGTAGTAGTGTGTAGTCTGATGTGGGTGTGGTAGTAGTGTGTAGTCTGGTGTGGTTGTGGTAGTAGTGTGTAGTCTGTTGTTGTAGTAGTGTATAGTTTGTTGTGGTAGTAGTGTATAGCCTGGTGTGGTTGTGGTAGTAGTGTATAGCCTGGTGTGGTTGTGGTAGTATGGTATAGCCTGGTGTGGTTGTGGTAGTATGGTATAGCCTGGTGTGGTTGTGGTAGTAGTGTATAGTCTGGTGTGGTAGTAGTGTATAATTTGTTGTGGTAGTAGTGTATAGTCTGGTGTGGTTGTGGTAGTAGTGTATAGTTTGTTGTGGTAGTAGTGTATAGCCTGGTGTGGTTGTGGTAGTAGTGTATAGTCTGGTGTGGTTGTGGTAGTAGTGTATAGTTTGTTGTGGTAGTAGTGTATAGTCTGGTGTGGGTGTGGTAGTAGTGTGTAGTCTGATGTGGGTGTGGTAGTAGTGTGTAGTCTGGTGTGGGTGTGGTAGTAATGTGTAGCCTGGTGTGGTTGTGGTAGTAGTGTATAGTCTGGTGTGGTTGAGGTAGTAGTGTATAGTCTGGTGTGGTTGTGGTAGTAGTGTATAGTCTGGTGTGGTTGTGGTAGTAGTGTATAGTCTGGTGTGGTTGTGGTAGTAGTGTATAGTCTGGTGTGGTTGTGGTAGTAGTGTATAGTCTGGTGTAGTTGTGGTACTAGTGTATAGTCTGGTGTGGTTGTGGTACTAGTGTATAGTCTGGTGTGGTTGTGATAGTGGTGTGTAGTCCGGTGTGGTTGTGGTAGTGGTGTATTGTCTGGTGTGGTTGTGGTAGTGGTGTATAGTCTGGTGTGGTAGTGGTGTATAGTCTGGTGTGGTAGTGGTGTATAGTCTGGTGTGGTTGTCGTGTGTTGTCTGGTGTGGTTGTGGTGTATAGTCTGGTGTGGTTGTGGTAGTAGTGTATAGTCTGGTGTGGTAGTAGTGTATAGCCTGGTGTGGTTGTGGTAGTAGTGTATAGTCTGGTGTGGTTGTGGTAGTAGTGTGTAGTCTGGTGTGGTTGTGGTAGTAGTGTGTAGTCTGGTGTGGTAGTAGTGTATAGTCTGGTGTGGTTGTGGTAGTAGTGTATTTTCTGGTGTGTTTGTGGTAGTAGTGTATAGTCTGGTGTGGTTGTGGTAGTAGTGTATAGTCTGGTGTGGTCTTGGTAGTAGTGTATAGTCTGGTGTGGTAGTAGTGTATAGTCTGGTGTGGTAGTAGTGTATAGTTTGTTGTGGTAGTAGTGTATAGTTTGTTGTGGTAGTAGTGTATAGTTTGTTGTGGTAGTATTGTATAGCCTGGTGTGGTTGTGGTAGTAGTGTATAGCCTGGTGTGGTTGTGGTAGTAGTGTATAGCCTGGTGTGGTTGTGGTAGTAGTGTATAGTCTGGTGTGGTAGTAGTGTATAGTCTGGTGTGGTTGTGGTAGTAGTGTATAGTGTGGTTGTGGTAGTAGTGTATAGTCTGGTTTGGTTGTGGTAGTAGTGTATAGCCTGGTGTGGTTGTGGTAGTAGTGTATAGCCTGGTGTGGTTGTGGTTGTGGTAGTAGTGTATAGCCTGGTGTGGTTGTGGTAGTAGTGTATAGTTTGTGGTAGTAGTGTATAGTTTGTTGTGGTAGTAGTGTATAGTCTGGTGTGGTTGTGGTAGTAGTGTATAGTCTGGTGTGGGTGTGGTAGTTGTGTGTAGCCTGGTGTGTTTGTGGTAGTAGTGTATAGTCTGGTGTGGTTTTGGTAGTAGTGTATAGTCTGGTGTGGTAGTAGTGTATAACCTGGTGTGGTTGTGGTAGTAGTGTATAGTCTGGTGTGGTAGTAGTGTATAGTCTGGTGTGGTAGTAGTGTATAACCTGGTGTGGTTGTGGTAGTAGTGTATAGTCTGGTGTGGTTGTGGTAGTAGTGTTTAGTCTGGTGTGGTTGTAGTGTATAGTCTGGTGTGGTTGTGGTAGTAGTGTATAGTCTGGTGTGGATGTGGTAGTAGTGTATAGTCTGGTGTGGTAGTAGTGTATAGTCTGGTGTGGTTGTGGTAGTAGTGTATAACCTGGTCTGGTTGTGGTAGTAGTGTATAGTCTGGTGTGGTTGTGGTAGTAGTGTATAGTTTGTTGTGGTAGTAGTGTATAGTTTGTTGTGGTAGCAGTGTATAGTTTGTTGTGGTAGTAGTTTATAGTCTGGTGTGGGTGTGGTAGTAGTGTATAGTTTGTTGTGGTAGTAGTTTATAGTCTGGTGTGGGTGTGGTAGTAGTGTGTAGTCTGGTGTGGTTGTGGTAGTAGTGTATAGCCTGGTGTGGTTGTGGTAGTAGTGTATAGTCTGTTGTGGTAGTAGTGTATAGTTTGTTGTGGTTGTAGTGTATAGCCTGGTGTGGTTGTGGTAGTAGTGTATAGTCTGGTGTGGTAGTAGTGTATAGTCTGGTGTGGTTGTAGTGTATAGCCTGGTGTGGTTGTGGTAGTAGTGTGTAGCCTGGTGTGGTTGTGGTAGTAGTGTGTAGCCTGGTGTGGTTGTGGTAGTAGTGTATAGTCTGGTGTGGTTGTGGTAGTAGTGTATAGTCTGGTGTGGTTGTGGTAGTAGTGTATAGTCTGGTGTGGTTGTGGTAGTAGTGTATAGTCTGGTGTGGTTGTGGTAGTAGTGTATAGTCTGGTGTGGTTGTGGTAGTAGTGTATAGTCTGGTGTGGTTGTGGTAGTAGTGTATAGTCTGGTGTGGTTGTGGTAGTAGTGTATAGTCTGGTGTAGTAGTATTGTATAGTCTGGTGTGGTTGTGGTAGTAGTGTATAGTTTGTTGTGGTAGTAGTGTATAGTCTGGTGTGGTTGTGGTAGTAGTGTATAGTTTGTTGTGGTAGTAGTGTATAGCCTGGTGTGGGTGTGGTAGTAGTGTATAGTCTGGTGTGGTAGTAGTGTATAGTCTGGTGTGGTTGTGGTAGTAGTGTATAGCCTGGTGTGGTTCGTGGTAGTAGTGTATAGTGTGGTTGTGGTAGTAGTGTATAGTCTGGTGTGGTTGTGGTAGTAGTGTATAGTCTGGTGTGGTTGTGGTAGTAGTGTATAGTCTGGTGTGGTTGTGGTAGTAGTGTATAGTCTGGTGTGGTTGTGGTAGAAGTGTATAGTCTGGTGTGGTAGTAGCTTATAGTCTGGTGTGGTAGTAGTGTATAGTCTGGTGTGGTTGTGGTAGTAGTGTATAGTCTGGTGTGGGTGTGGTAGTAATGTGTAGCCTGGTGTGGGTGTGGTAGTAGTGTATAGTCTGTTGTGGTAGTAGTGTATAGTTTGTTGTGGTTGTAGTGTATAGCCTGGTGTGGTTGTGGTAGTAGTGTATAGTCTGGTGTGGTAGTAGTGTATAGTCTGTTGTGGTTGTAGTGTATAGCCTGGTGTGGTTGTGGTAGTAGTGTGTAGCCTGGTGTGGTTGTGGTAGTAGTGTGTAGCCTGGTGTGGTTGTGGTAGTAGTGTATAGTTTGTTGTGGTAGTAGTGTATAGTCTGGTGTGGTTGTGGTAGTAGTGTATAGTCTGGTGTGGTTGTGGTAGTAGTGTATAGTCTGGTGTGGTTGTGGTAGTAGTGTATAGTCTGGTGTGGTTGTGGTAGTAGTGTATAGTCTGGTGTGGTTGTGGTAGTAGTGTATAGTCTGGTGTGGTTGTGGTAGTAGTGTATAGTCTGGTGTGGTTGTGGTAGTAGTGTATAGTCTGGTGTGGTTGTGGTAGTAGTGTATAGTCTGGTGTGGTTGTGGTAGTAGTGTATAGTCTGGTGTGGTTGTGGTAGTAGTGTATAGTCTGGTGTGGTTGTGGTAGTAGTGTATAGTCTGGTGTGGTTGTGGTAGTAGTGTATAGTCTGGTGTGGTTGTGGTAGTAGTGTATAGTCTGGTGTGGTTGTGGTAGTAGTGTATAGTCTGGTGTGGTTGTGGTAGTAGTGTATAGTCTGGTGTGGTTGTGGTAGTAGTGTATAGTCTGGTGTGGGTGTGGTAGTAGTGTATAGTCTGGTGTGGGTGTGGTAGTAGTGTATAGTCTGGTGTGGTTGTGGTAGTAGTGTATAGTCTGGTGTGGTTGTGGTAGTAGTGTATAGTCTGGTGTGGTTGTGGTAGTGGTTTATAGTCTGGTGTGGTTGTAGTAGTAGTGTATAGTGTGGTTTTGGTAGTAGTGTGTAGTCTGGTGTGGTTGTGGTAGTAGTGTATAGTGTGGTTGTAGTAGTAGTTTATAGTCTGGTGTGGTTGTGGTAGTGGTTTATAGTCTGGTGTGGTTGTGGTAGTAGTGTATAGCCTGGTGTGGTTGTGGTAGTAGTGTATAGTCTGGTGTGGTTGTGGTAGTAGTGTATAGTCTGGTGTGGTTGTGGTAGTAGTGTATAGTCTGGTGTGGTTGTAGCTTATAGTCTGGTGTGGGTGTGGTAGTAGTGTGTAGTCTGGTGTGGGTGTGGTAGTAATGTGTAGCCTGGTGTGGTTGTGGTTGTAGTGTATAGTCTGGTGTGGTTGTGGTTGTAGTGTATAGTCTGGTGTGGTTGTGGTAGTAGTGTATAGTCTGGTGTGGGTGTGGTAGTAGTGTATAGTCTGGTGTGGTTGTGGTAGTAGTGTATAGTCTGGTGTGGTTGTGGTAGTAGTGTATAGTCTGGTGTGGTTGTGGTAGTGGTTTATAGTCTGGTGTGGTAGTGGTTTATAGTCTGGTGTGGTTGTAGTAGTAGTGTATAGTGTGGTTGTGGTAGTAGTGTGTAGTCTGGTGTGGTTGTGGTAGTAGTGTATAGTGTGGTTGTAGTAGTAGTTTATAGTCTGGTGTGGTTGTGGTAGTGGTTTATAGTCTGGTGTGGTAGTGGTTTATAGTCTGGTGTGGTTGTAGTAGTAGTGTATAGTCTGGTGTGTTTGTGGTAGTAGTGTATAGTCTGGTGTGGTTGTGGTAGTGGTTTATAGTCTGGTGTGGTTGTAGTAGTATAGTCTGGTGTGGTTGTGGTAGTGGTTTATAGTCTGGTGTGGTTGTAGTAGTATAGTCTGGTGTGGTTGTGGTAGTGGTTTATAGTCTGGTGTGGTTGTAGTAGTAGTGTATAGTCTGGTGTGGTTGTGGTAGTGGTTTATAGTCTGGTGTGGTTTTAGTTTTAGTGTATAGTCTGGTGTGGTTGTGGTAGTGGTTTATAGTCTGGTGTTGTAGTGGTTTATAGTCTGGTGTGGTTGTAGTAGTAGTGTATAGTGTGGTTGTGGTAGTAGTGTGTAGTCTGGTGTGGTTGTGGTAGTAGTGTATAGTCTGGTGTGCTTTTGGGTAGTAGTGTATAGTGTGGTTGTGGTAGTAGTGTACAGTCTGGTGTGGTTGTGGTAGTAGTGTATAGTCTGGTGTGGTTGTGGTAGTAGTGTATAGTCTGGTGTGGTTGTGGTAGTAGTGTATAGTCTGATGTGGTTGTAGTAGTAGTAGTGTCTGGTGTGGTTGTGGTGTGTAGTCTGGTGTGGTTGTGGTGTGTAGTCTGGTGTGGTTGTGGTGTGTAGTCTGGTGTGGTTGTGGTGTGTAGTCTGGTGTGGTTGTGGTAGTAGTGTATAGTCTGGTGTGGTTGTGGTAGTAGTGTATAGTCTGGTGTGGTTGTGGTAGTAGTGTATAGTCTGGTGTGGTTGTGGTAGTAGTGTATAGTCTGGTGTGGTTGTGGTAGTAGTGTATAGTCTGGTGTGGTTGTGGTAGTAGTGTATGGTGTGGTTGTAGTAGTAGTGTATAGTGTGGTTGTGGTGTGTAGTCTGGTGTGGTTGTGGTGTGTAGTCTGGTGTGGTTGTGGTAGTAGTGTATAGTCCACGGTTTAGGCACTGGTTTATGATCCTCGCGGCCAGCCCATTAAACTCGCTGCTCTTTTGTAAAGGTTGTCTGGCTCTTAAATGGTGTCATCTTTATTGATGTTTCTCTCTCCCCCTCCTCTCATGTACAGAAATATGCTGGATGGCCCTGGTTTAAATTCAATTCCCTAACACAAGCCTGAAAGGATACAGCAAATGATCGTCTTTCTTTCACAGACACACACACCTCGCTCCACACACACACCTCGCTCCACACACACACCTCGCTCCACACACACACCTCGCTCCACAAACCACGTCCCGTTTAGCCCTCACGATATAGCGGCCGTAAATGTTGCTGCCTGCGTGAACGGGCCCACAAATCACGGCAAGGGAGATGAGATGACCGTGTACCGTCGTCCCCAACGCCACCGTCAGGAAGGGGCGCTTCAGAGGACAGGCTGTCAATCTCCTGACAAGGAGTAAAAAAAAAAGAAAAAGAGAAGCATTTCCTGTAACTATCTTTCTGCATCATTGTACTGTTCTACAGGCTCGCTTTTCCACCCAGTCACTTTGCTGCTGTTTATCAATAACCCTGGTATGTTCTTGTTGCTCAGACACTAAAACGCTTTCTTAACAGCCACTTACGGTGTCTAGCTTCAACATCTCTCTATTACTTGATGTGTACTGTAGATGTTCTGTTGATAGGGTAGCTCGTTTGGCTTTCATGGAGACTGGAGCTGTGTCTCTGAGCTAAGGTCCCAATCTAAATGTGATGCACAGAGGACTCACAGACAGAGCCTAACTATTGATCTTCTGAGACTTTCATGCTCTTAACTACTGTACCTTCGAATGCTTCTGTCTTTACGTGACACAGTCAGTCTCTCAGTCTGTGGTTGCTTTTATGGTCTGGCTGGTTATCTGTTCTTCAGTATCACACGGGGGATCTGAGGAGTGTGTGCAGTGGATGAGTGGAGCTGGGGGACGGAAAGAAAGGCAGACCTGATTAGCACTGTGTGATCTCTCACCATGCTGTCTGAGGCGAGACCCCCCTCCGACTCACGCCCTCCCTCCCACTCCCCCCCCTGTGCTGCTAATGACTGCTAATTGTGACACGGCAGGGGGCGAGATGCTATGAGCTGAATATTGCACCCTCACTGCCTGGTCTGGTGCTGCTGGGGACCCTGGAGCAACAAACTTCCATTCAATCAAGTCCATCGATCACTAAGTCCATTAATCAATAAGGGTATTGACTCCTTCTCTATCCATTTTGGTTTATAGTCACTAGATCATCCCACCAACCGCTCCCTCCTCTCTGTATCCAGACTGCTGAATTACACCCTTGTTTTTTTGGGCTCAAAGATTGGCGTTGAAGAAGTATCCCTGGGAGATGCTCCTCTCAGTTCAGCTGAAATTAGGACATGTTTTACAGTAGAAGGCTGATCTAAACAGTGCAGGGAAGGCCTGTTCCAAAGGGAGGCCTGTGTTCTCCTATCTATTTCTGGAGGAGTTTTGATCTGAGTGAAGCGAACTGCTAGTGTCTGGCACTTACCAAATTCACTCTTATTTATACTTTGACACATGAGTTTATCCATTTGTAAATCTACTCCTAATCTCTCTCCATCCCTCTGCCCCTCCGTTGCCAAAGCTCGCCTTCAACTTTCTCTCACTTTCAATCTCTTCCTCACCTCTTGTTCCTCCCTCTCTCCTCTCCTTTTCATCCTCCTCTCTTCTTACTCTCTCTCTCCTATCCTCACCTTCTTCCTCTCTCCTCTCCTCACCACTTCTTCCTCTCCTCTTCTTCCTCCCCCTCTCTCCTCTCCTTGTTAGACAAGTAGGAGAATGTTGTCTGACCAGTTGAACTAGACTGAGGAGAGCTTATCCATGATATACAAGCAGGGATATATCCTCAATGTCCTATAGTTGCTCATTGTATGGATCCGAGCTGCCAACGGTTAAGCCACAGAATGAGAGAACAGGAGCCTAAACTAATGCATGCATCGCAACGCCGCAGTTCTTCCCTGTAATAAGTTTCCTTGGCCTGGGCTCCGCTGCGTGTTTCATTTGGAATGGGATTTGTCAGAGGAGAGAAAGTAATGTTCATCTGAAGTGCCTGACCTGTTTCTTTGTCCTGAGCTAACTCTCCCGTATCGCTCCATCTCTCATTTCAGCAAGGAAATTTCCCTCTTGTTTCAAACCCAATTTTCCTAAAACTCCAGACGTCAGCAGGTAGCAGCAGGCCGCCTCTGCCTCTTCGCCCAGCCTAACACACTTTGTGTACAATTAAACTCTCTCTCACCCTCCATCTTTCACTCTCTCTCGCTCCTTCCCTGCCTCCTTACTTCTCTCTGTCTGTCAGTCTATCACTCACTCTACCTTGTTAAACACAACCACACCAGTCCAATTAAAGGTGTATATGCATAACAGAAATAAAGAGGCTGGATTTACACTTAGCTTCCTCTTACTTATTCATTACCTTTCCCTCAAACTCCTCCCTGTCTTTGATTACTTCCTCCCATCCCTCCTTTCTTTTGTCCGTCTGTCTGTTCCTCCATCTTTCTTTCTCTCCCCCCCAATCCCTCCGTCTTTCTCCACTCTCTCTCTGTTTGGCCCTCACCCCCCTCCACTGCTCCATCTCTCCGTCCCTGTAGCAGATGGTGGCTGTCAGAGGTGGACAGGTAACAGACGACCCAGTATCCCTCTCAGGCATACAGGCTCTGCCCTGGCCAGTCCCCTCCAACCTGGCCACCACCCCCTTCCACCTTTCTCCTCCCACCACCACCCCCTTCCACCTCTAACCCCCTCCAACCTTCCTCCTCCCACCACCAGCCCCCTCCAACCTTCCTCCTCCCACCACCAGCCCCCTCCAACCTTCCTCCTCCCACCACCATCCCCCTCCAACCTTCCTCCTCCCACCACCAGCCCCCTCCTCCAACCCCCTGCAACCACCTCGTTCCCCTCATCTCCAGTTCCTCCTCAGTCTCCTCCCCTCCCTCTCCTCTGGGTTGATATCTGGCGGGCCGTCTCTTCCCCCCAGTGGTGCGGGCCTTCTGGACAGAGCAGATGGTGAGAGCGGACCGGGAGGAGACGTCCTCTAACCTGGGAATCTGGCCAGCCCCGGCCCACGGCGAACGCCTGATGCCAGCCTAATGGACCTGGACAGGGCTTGGAGTGTGTGTTTGTGTGTGCGGGTGTGTGTGTCTTACGTGGTGTGTGTGTTTGTGATTTTCGGTTGTGTTGCTTGGTTATTTATGTCTCTCAGTGTTTGTTTCTCTGCAGCTTAGCGTCAAACTTCAAGATTTTTGTATAATATAAGTATTGTGTGTGTTTGGTGTGTGTATGCACGTGTGTGACTGATTCTTTTCATTTCTAATGGTGTAAATTCAGCTAAAGACATCACTAATTGTGAGGTCAAAGGTTGGGGTCAGCAGACCAAGGTCAAATGGTCACACTGTGGATGGAAACAGGGATGCTGCTGATGTGTGAATGTGAGGTTTGTAACGATCAGCAGTTCATATTCAGGCTCAACACTGAAACCTTCCATGAACAGGCTTATCACAGGCTTAGAGTAGTCCAGGCTCACTGTTAAATAAGCATAACTCAGACTCACAGAGGCATGGGCTTGAAACTGTCCAAGCAGCACATACTCACAGCCAGCTCTCCAGAGGCTGAGGATTAGAACCCTTTACTAGCTGTGTGTTCAAGTAGCGGTGTGTGTGTTTTCACTCCATGTGATATGTACTGTATGTACTGTATATTGAGCAAGCCATAGTGTTCAGAAGAAGAGCGTTTGTTTGTGACATAATGCATCCCTCTATTAGATGTACATCAGAGAGGGGCTGATAAGAGGTGTCTGATTAGATTAGACTCGATCTGTGTTCACCTGCACCATAGAGGGAGACATTCTGTATGACTACAGTACAAGCAGAGAAACACTTTCCAGTCCTTTGCTGAAGTGTATTCATGGCTATTTCCCCAAATTAATTTAAATGCATTAATAGCAGAAAGAGCAACTCAATGAGCTCAGCCTAGTTTCCCTCATTTGCCTAGCGAGACCAAACGGATTGTTGTTCTCCCCTGACACAGTTCCTCTCCGATCCCTTCCTGTTATTAAATATTAAAATCACTCTGTTTAGCGAACTCTCAGGGGATCAGGCAGCCAACACTATTACAGCACTGATGATTGCAATGCTTTGTTTTTGTTTAGTTTCATATTTTAACACAGTCGACATGCTAACGGAACGGAGTCTAAATGTTGACCGTCGGTATCCATATCGTGCTGGTTAGATGTTACATGTTCATTAAAATGATTATCAACAGATATGTACATGTATACACACAGGCATGCACACACGCACACACACACACAAATACTTTTGTGCGCAAGCATGCAGATTCCAAGACTTCACACTCCCACACTTGTCCTCTTCTGATATTTTGTTCCCAGGTCTGCACCTGGCGATCCCAAACAACTGAGTCAGAGGAGCAATTTACACTGTCTCTTTTAAAAAAAAAAATCATTTCATATTCCCTCGTTTTATATTATTGTCGCCCGCAATGAAATCGGGGAGGGGACAGATATCTGACAGCACTGGCCTGGTTTTGACGAAGACATGAGTGAATGATGCGTCTTGTATTAGATTTGGCATTTACACAATTACACTGATTGACCAGATGGTGGCGCTATAACAATAATGAAAATGCAAACTTTGAAAGGTCACTCAACTCACCCTGTTTGACCTAAAGTCATGAGATTCAGTACATAAGTCCCTCTCCTCACAAAGAACACATTTGCCCTGGGACCCATAAGGTTAACCATGATGGATTTTCAGCCTTTTACAATTTTGTGAAAAACACGCAAACAAAAACACGCAAAACGCAACTCTTCTGGCACCGAATGACCAATCTGCACGAAACTTGATATCTCTCTCAACCAATATTTATCAGATAGTACCTAAAACAACATGGCTGCTGTTGACCAATAAACATTCACGTGGGCGTGGTCTGGCACATAAATGCATATAAATATGTCAAGGATATTTGTATTGTAACAACATTTTGTACACATGTTGCAAACACTGTCAAGACTCAACATATGCAAGAACATTCATATCGACCACACAGTGGTGCTATAATGAGCACATGTTTATACTGCGCCTTCAGAAAGTATTCATATCCCTTGACTTATTCCACATTTTGTTGTTACAAGATGCATTTAAAATTGATTAAACATGTTTTTAGAAATGTTTGCAAATTTATTGAAAATTAAATACAGAAATATATAATTTACATACGTATTCACACCCCTGAGTCAATACTTTGTAGAAGCACCTTTGGCAGCGTTTAAAGCTGTGAGTCTTTCTGGGTAAATCTCGAAGAGCTTTCTACACCTGGATTGTGCAACATTTGTTATTTTCAAAATTATTCAAGCTCTGTCAAGTTTGTTGTTGATCATTGCTTGTAACCATTTTCAGGTCTTGCAACAGATTTTCAAGTAGATTTAAGTCAAAACTGTAACTCAGCCATTCGGGAACATTCACTGTCTTCTTGGTAAGCAACTCCAGTCCAGTGTAGATTTGGTCTTGTGTTTTAGGTTATTGTCCTCCTGAAAGGTGAATTCATCACCCAGTGTCTGGTGGAAAGTAGACTGAACCAGGTTTTCCTCTAGGACTTTGCCTGTGTTTAGCTCATTTCATTTCTTTTTTATCCTGAAAAACTCCCCAGTCCTTAATGATTACAAGCATACCCATAACATGATGCAGCCACCACTATGCTTTAAAATATGGAGAGTGGTACTCAGTAACATGTTGTGTTGGATTTGCCACAAACATAACACTTTGTATTCAGGACAAAAAGTGAATTGCTTTACCACATTTTTTGCAGTATTACTTTAGGATGCATGTTTTGGAATATGTTTTATTCTGTACAGTCTTACTTCTTTTCACTCTGTCAATTAGGTTAATATTGTGGAGTAACTACAGTGTTGTTGATCCATCCTCAGTTTTCTCTTATCACAGCCTGGGGCTCCTGAGTGGTGCAGCGGACTAAGGCACCGCATCTCAGTGCTAGAGGAGTCACTACAGACCCTGGTTCGATTCCAGGCTGTATCACAACCAGCCGTGATTGGGTGTCCCATAGGGCGGCGTACAATTGGCCCAGCGTCATCCGGGTTTGGCCGGGGTAGGCCATCATTGTAAATAAGAATTTGTTCTTAACTGACATGCCTAGTTAAATAAAGTGCCATTAAGCTCTGTAATTGTTTTATAGTCACCATTGGCCTCATGGTGAAATCCCTAATTGGTTTCCTTCCTCTCCGGCAACTGAGTTAGGAGGGACGCCTGTGTCTTTGTAGTGACTGTGTGTATTGATACACCATCCAAAGTGTAATTAGTAACTTCACCATGCTCAAAGGGATTTTCAATGTCTGCTTTTTTATTTTCACCCATCTACCAATCGGTGCTCTTCTTTGCGAGGCACTGGAAAACCTCCGTGGTCTTTGTGGTTGAATCTGTGTTTGAAATGTACAGTACTGCTCGACTGAGGGACCTTACAGATAATTGTTTGTGTGGTACAGAGATGAGGTAGTCATTAAAAAAATCATGTTGAAGGGATACTTCAGGATTTTGGAAACGGGTTCATCTGACTCTGGGGAAGTGGATAAAGGGCCTCATTGTCAAAATCTCAAAGTATCCCTTTAAAAACGATTATTGCACACAGTGAGTCCATACAACTTATTATGTGACTTGTTAAGCACATTTTTACTCCTGAACTTATTGATCCCGATATCCCAAACACCACTGGCCCGATTTTTACAAAACCTGGGTGAATGATGCGTCTTGCCATTGAGATCCATTAGTTGCATAATCACACTGATTGGCCCAAGGGAGGTGCTGCATCATTCGTGGGGGAAAATATGTTTAATGTTGCCTTGTTTATCATTTCTGTCCGTTTCGAGGAGGCTCCAATTCTGGTTCCTGGCTGGTTGTCTCATCTCATTTACTGTTTATTGCTGTTTTCTAATAAGCGCTGTTGTAATTCTGTGTGTTATTAATGCCGGAGCGCACTGCACCCTGGGAGCCCTGGCTAGGCTGAGGCGAGGGCGTGTATCTGACACCCCGCGCCACCCGCCTTAGACCAACCATCCTCCAGAGAGGGGGCTTGCTCGCCCAGGCGGTGACGCTAATGGGAGATTTTAACCACGTCTCTCCCCCTTTCCCTCCTTCGTTCTCTCTCCCTCCTGCTGGTCTGTGGATATGAGCCCAGAGCAAACACAGGCAGCTCTCATTAAGGGACTAGTGCTGGTATTAAATGTGCTGTTATTAGAGAGGCCTCCTTTAATTTCACTGGCACAGCAAACCACACACACCCACGAAGACTGCATTACATTTAGGTGTGTGTGTGTGTGTGTGTGCGTGTGCGTGCGTGCGTACTTGCGTTCGTGGGTGTGTGTACCTTAGAGGGGTGATGGAAGATGGGGGTGGTAATGGCAGCATCCATTATGGAGTGGGTTCAACTGCGTCAAGGTGTCAGCCCCTCTGAAAGTGATTGCCCAGCCTTATTACAGGCTGAGGTTGGGTTTTGATGTGGGGTTCTCCAGCTGTGTATTTGGCTCTGCCTCACTGGGCCTCAGACAGATAGGGGGTCATTTTT
The DNA here is from genome assembly GCF_965601325.2 of Salmo salar. Taxonomy (NCBI): domain Eukaryota; kingdom Metazoa; phylum Chordata; class Actinopteri; order Salmoniformes; family Salmonidae; genus Salmo; species Salmo salar. Next base: position 31,400,905 of record NC_138296.1, on the reverse strand, counting down.
CACATTACTGCTCACACCCCCCCTGCCTGACACGACCAAGACGAACAAGATCCATACTCATGCACCATGACAAAGACTCTGTCCCACAAAATCAATGCCAATTATTTGATCCGAGTCTGTTTCCACTATACAGAATGTGTAAGACAGTGTGTGTATGTATGTGTGTGTGTGTGTGTGTGTGTCAGTCTCTCAACAAGTGAGTTGACATATACATTCTTGCATATGGTACATTTGTCAAGCAGTGACTAGAGATCCCTCAAGGACATTTAATCACCTTCATCTGGATCCAGCTCCAGCCACCTGTGCTGTGCCTCTTTCATTGGGCATTCAGGACACGCCACGCTGAGTGACAGGGAGGAGGTAAAGTGACTGTGACAGGGGAACTGGCATCACGCTCTGTGACAGACAACCTCGCCATGATATCACCATGACAGGTGCATAAGAAGATGACTGAATGGGGAGACTGCGTGACAATACTAGAATATAATAGAGTTTTCTCTTGCTGAGCCAAAGAGGTCTGTTAGGGGGTCTACTAGAAGATTCTGTTTTCTACCGTGACCATTTGGTGTTCTGTTGGAACAGGTGGTTAAGAGGCAACGCTGAGAACAAACCACAGGTGTCCGGTTCGCCTGTGATGACAAAGTGCCGGCACAACTTTCACATAAACAAATATGATACATGAAACATGACATACTATAGTGGGACTTTATAGGACTATGTTTTCTTCTTGTTGGTGTGTTTGCGATTCACCAAGGCAGGCAGCCATTCATCCCGGCCCGTCTGTCTGTCTGTCTGTGGGAGCTGTAAAGCACCACGGTGTGTTCAGCTGTGACTGAGACTCATTAAAGGGGGAGAGCGTCCGTCATGGAGGTGCGGCTGTCTGAGTGTCGGCCGGCTGTCCTGCGGGGGACTTACAGGGGGACTGGGGGGGGGCTCAGAGCTTCTCATCCACACAGAGAGGCCTAACTTACACCCCCTCCCTCCTAACTGAACCCAACCTGCCGCTCCTCCATCACCCAGCTGGGGCTGGTCTCCTGTGATTCACTATGCCCCCCGCCGCCATGCATCACACACCAGCCCCACTCTCCAACCTGCCTCTTAGCAGACAGACCTTTTATCAAGCACCTCCAGGGCATAGCTTAGTGATGGATGCTTATCAAGGAGGACATTGTTGTGGACCTGTTGTGTGGATCTCTGCAGTGTCCTTTGTCATGTTGTAATTGTCCTTCAATTCCCATACTGCCTCTTTAGTAATTGTCAGCAATCTACTGCATGTTTACTGCTGTGGCATTGTGTCTTGAGATGTTTGAGTGGACTTATGTGCACCTCTCAATCTCTCCCTGTCCATCCATATTGATGTCTATTGATCTCTTTATATGCATATTTCCATCCATCCATTGGTGTAGTGTGGTGTGAGAAATGCCTGGTTGATGTGTTATTTCCCTAGAAGAGCCAGCGCTGTATTGTGTTCTGTGCTCTCAGCAGCAGACAGCAGTGCTGGAAGGCCAACAGGACCACACTGCTGCTGGGCTCTCTGTCGGTCTGTGCCAGATCTCCACTGATGTGTTCAGCCGTTCAGACACACTGGCTCAATATCTGCCTCCCTCCTCATCCCCGCCCTCTATTATTTCTCTCTCGTTCTCTCTCTCTTTCTCGCTTTCCCTCTCTCTCACTCTACCTCTCTATCTCATTTATTGTCCTCCCCTCTCTCCTATCCTCTCCTATCCTGTCTTTCCTCATGGGGGAGATTACCCCTACTCCACGGGCCATTCCAGATATTTAATTTCCAAATCCCTGTAGGTAACCACCCCCCCTCTCACTCTCTCTCTCTCCATCCCTCTCTTTCTCTTTCCATTGTGGTAAGAGACAAACACAACGGAGGAAACCAAACACAATGGGGGCTGTTGATATATTAGAGGAGTTGGCATCTGTGAGGCTGGGGTCACCGTGGTGCTCAAATGAGAAAGGACATCGCTCATTTCCAACCTCAAATTGCCTTGCTCTCATCTCTGACCTTCTCTAAACAGCCTCGCTCATACAATCCCCCAGCTTTTCCTTGAGACGCACGCACATGTACCAAGCTAGATCGCATGCACACATGCACGCATTCACTCACACCCACACATGTGCATTAAACACACACATTTGACATGATATATACCCTTTCTACAGAGAAAGAAATTATACCAAAAAATATACATAATAATAATTCCCCTTTAATTGCGCATATAGCGAGAGAGGAATCTGTTGGTCTAGCGACATTTCTGTTGTTAAGACAACTGCTGCAGCATGTCATGGCACAGTTTGTAAAACAATGGCAACTCAATTTATACTAATAATCAAATAATATATAATGAACGAAAAATATAAATGCAACATGTAAAGTGTTGGTCCCATGTTTCATGAGCTGAAATAAAAGATCCCACAAATGTTCCATACACACAAAAAGCTTATTTCTCTCAAATTGTGTGCACAAATTTGTTTACATCCCTGTTCCAGTTCCCGACAAAATATCCAGTAGTTGAAGAGGAGTGAGACCACATTCCACAGGCCACAATCAACAGCCTGATCAACTCTATGCGAAAGAGATGTCGCACTGCATGACCAGATACTGAATGGTTTTCTGATCCACGCCCCTACCTTTTTTTGATGATATCTAACCATCAAATGCATATCTGTATTCCCAGTCATGTAAAATTCATAGATTAGGGCCTAATGAATTTATTTCAATTGACTGATTTCCTTATTTGTAGTTATTATGGATCCCCATTAGCTGCTGCCAAGGCATTCACAACACGCTGTGTGCCCTCAGGCCCGTGCTCCACTACCACATATCTACAACACAAAATCCATGCGTACATATGTGTATGTTATCATGTGTGTGTATGCATGTGTCTGTGCTTATGTTTGTGTTACTGCACAGTCCCTGCTGTTCTATAAGGTGTATTTTTATTTGTTTTTTAAAATCTGATTCTACTGCTTGCATCTGTTACCTGATGTGGAATAGAGTTCCATGTAGTCATGGCTCTATGTAGTACTGTGCGCCACCGATAGTCTGTTCTGGACTTGGGGACTGTGAAGAGACCTCTGGTGGCATGTCTTGTGGGGTATGCATGGGTGTCTGAGCAGTGTGCTAGTATTTTAAACAGACAGCTCGGTACATTCAGCTTGTCAACACCTCTTACGAAAACAAATTATGAGGATGTCAATCTCTCTTCCACTTTGAGACATGAGAGATTGACATGCATGTCATTAATATTAGCTCCATGTACTTTTAAGGGCCAGCCGTGCTGCGCTGTTCTGAGCCAACTGCAATTTCCCAAGTCTCTCTTTGTTGTACCTGACCTGGTGCGTCAAAACCAGGGCCTGTAGGACCTTCCTTGTTGATAGTGTTGTTAAGAAGGCAGAGCAGCGCTTTATTATGGACAGACTTCTCCCCATCTAAGCTACTGTTGTCTCAATATGGTTTAACCATGACAGTTTACAATCCAGGGTTACTCCAAGCAGTTTATTCACCTCAACTTGCTCAATTTCCACGTTATTCATGACGAGATGTAGTTGAGGTTTAGGGTTTAGTAAATGATTTGTCCCAAATACAATGCTTTTAGTTTTGGAAATATTAACTTCTTCGTTGCTACCCATTCTGAAACTAACTGCATCTCTTTGTTAAGTGTTGCAGTCATTTCAGTTGCTGTAGTAGGTTGACGTGTGTTCAGTTATCCGCATACATAGACACGCTGCCTTACTCAAAGCCAGTGACTTTGAGTAACTCAGTAAAATCTTAGAAATTGTTGCATGTTGCATTTATATTTTTGTTCAGTGTAGTTCTGTCAGGTAAACCTAATTCGCAGTTAACATTTCATTGAGAATATTTTTGGGGAAGACTTTGTCTACCCACAAGACGGTTATCATTAGCATCACTAACTTGCTACATACAGAGTGATAAGCACTCGCGTGCCCCAAATAGACAGATATTTCTGGAAATGTATAGGCAGAGGTTGTGTTTGGCCTTTTAAGCCAATAGAGGCTAACCAGGGGTGGGATAATTCAATGTGGCTTTGATTTGATAGTAGTTGGGAGCTTTATGTTTTTCACAGTTTGCTATGGAACAAATGAACTAACACTTTCAGAATTGCTTGGCGAGCTACTGGTAGTTCAGGATTTACATGTTGGAGACCCCTGGTGTAAAGTAACTAAGTAAAAATACTTTGAAGTACTACTTCAGACGTTTTTGGGGATATCTGTACTTCACTGAAAAATGCCTATTTTTTTTACTACTTTAACTTTCACACCACTACATTCCTGAAGAAAATATTTACTTTTTACTCCCATATATTTTTCCTGACACCCAAAAGTACTCCTTACATTTGGAATGTTTAGCAGGACAGGAGAAAGAGAACACGATCTTGTAGACTCACTAAACACTATTGCTTTGTTTGTCTAGTGTTGGAGTGCATCCCTGGCTATCCGTAAATAAAAGAATTAAACGTGGCCGTGTGGTTTGCTTACTATAAGGAATTTTAAATGATTTATACTTTTACTTTTGATACTTTGACTTTTATTCAAGTAGTTTGTTACAGGGTGACACTTCATTGAGTCATTTTCTATTAAGGTATCTTTACATTTACTCAAGTATGACGACAATTGGGTACTTTTGCCACCACTGCACTTTCCCCATGAGTGTGTATGGTCCAGAATGTTATATTTGACATTTCACCAATAGATGAGCAGATGAGCCATAGTGTAGATTAGCCCCTCTACCTTCTGTCAGTGAAGCAGCCCTGTTCAGATAACAGCATCACCTTTTAATGCAGACATAAACACAGCACTGTCTTCTAATTGGCCAGAGATATGACAACATTAAAGGGTGTCAGCACAGAGAACAGCGTTTTAATTCTGGGTTAATGATGATGTTTATTTCCCCCGGTACTCATTCCTAAGAGCTATGGCTTTATGCTGTAGTAGTGGCTAGCTTTAGCTGTGTGGTCTCTATGGGGAGAATGCTGAGTTCTGTCTCAAGGTAGTTTAGCTAAGAATCTCTCCTTCCCTCTGTAAGTTCTTTATCAGGAAGCAGCACATTAACCTCAGCGGATTATGGCGTGTAACAGAGCCGGGCTGCCGGGACGCAGTGTGACTGGGCTCCTCTGGGCTCAGATTAGAGCCGACCTCCGACCTCTGTGTAAGTCACTGATAGTGAACTGTGCTTCCTCAACCTCCTCTCTCTCTCCACTCCCCGGTCGTCTGAGGTTGCTGTGTGGTTCTGGAGTAAATCCTTACAGCAGGGCCAGGGTAGTACTGCTGCTCTGATAGAAATCACACAGATTTATCTGGCCTCACAGACAACACCCCTTTCCCTAATCACAGTAGAAGTGATCTGAATACCTGTGGAGAAAATACAGAACATTCTACAGACACCATGAGCAGAGATTAAATGAAAAAATAGCTTTCTGTTAAGGCCATCATTTACTGTACAGGAATGAAAGGCAGTCTATTTCTGACACTGAGGAACAACTTAAATGTCACATGATAAATTGCCAATAACTGTAATATTGTGCTGACATAAAGGTTAAAGGGTATAGACTGACGAGTTTCTGCATATATTTCTGTAATGAATTTCTGTGTTGTCAGAGCGATATAAATAAATTCAGAAAGAAAGGTCAAAAAAACTGTGAAAGAAAAGGTGAATGAGGGAGGGAATGAGGGAGGGAGGGAAGGAGGGAGGGAGGGGGTTAGCATATTCTACTTCAATGACTGTGATCTTCTTGTATCTGCCGTGTGCATATGTTGGTGATGACGAGACAGGGATTAGCATGGAGAGGAGTGGTGATGGGGAGATGAGTGAGCTGATAGATTTATATCCTGCCATGACAGCGCAGGGAGAGATTAATTTCCTCTTTACGACTGTTTAAAAAGACGCTTGCGCCATGAGGGACCGACAGAGAGAGAGACCGACAGAGAGAGAGACCTACAGAGAGAGACTAAGAGAGAGACTGATTACTGCCAGGCTATGCCACAGAGTTGGTACTCGACTATTCCTCTCTGTGTGTGTGTGTGTGTGTGTGTGTGTGTGTGTGTGTGTGTGTGTGTGTGTGTGTGTGTGTGTGTGTGTGTGTGTGTGTGTGTGTGTGTGTGTGTGTGTGTGTGTGTGTGTGGAGGAACTGTGTGATTGATTGCGTTTCAGAGTGCTTGTGCCGTTTGAGAGAGAAAGAGAGAGGGTGTGTGTGTGAGAGAGAGTTAGAACCTGTGGGCTGTTTTCGTGGTATGGCTTTTGGGACTTTCGTTTCATTAAGTGAGAGTGCTGTCGCTGTGACCAATGAGAGCGAAGATGTTATCCCTTTTATGCAATATTAGGCTGAAGAAGAAAATGATGAGATTTAAAAATGTCCCTTGTCTTGTTGAATCTGGAGGACCTAGAAAAGACTGGGACATTGGTCTAGGCCTAATCAGAAACTGCTTTAAAGTAATTGGAGAGAATTTCTTCGTTTTTTTTATTCTCTATTTTCTTCAAATTAAGAAATATTTAATTTCATTATCACCATAATATCTCCTTTACATTTACAGTTTTTTATCATCAAAATAGGGTTCAGAAATCTTCCTGCTGTTCAAAATCACGTTCTCACACACACACACACACACACACACACACACACACACACACACACACACACACACACTTACTGATTATATTATTATTCTGCTAGAGCCTATAGGTGAAGACCAACAGGTGGTAATACAGTCACTCCACAGTAAAAGACGTACAGTAATAGGACCACTGATTGGTCTTTCCTGTCTCATCTAGCTTCCCTCCAATGAACATGTGAGTGTCAGTATAGCTGGCAGTGAAGAGGCTCTCCATCATGACACTGCAGTGAGCCCCTGGGGTGATGACGCTGCTCAAATGTCAAGCTAAATGAGCAGGCCAACGTGCCGCTCTGCATGTTGTTCTATCTGCCCCTGTTTATTACTGTAATGTTGTCACCCCCTGCTCTCTCTGCCAATAGCCCCGTTGTCCTCCAGCCCCCACCCCACCCACCACACCCTGTGGTTCTCTCAGACGACCAGGGGTCAGTTGCTCATTTATAGGTTTAATTAAAGCCTTGTTAATTATTTAGCCACCTCTGGGGCAGAGTCCATCTCTGCCCCCTGAGTTTGATCAGTATCTGACTGCATGTTTAAGAGAAGGCCCTGAGCTAAACGTCTCTCTCTCTCGCTCTCTCTTTCTCTCTCTGTCTCTCTCTCTCTTTCTTTATCGCTGTCTCTCTAACTCTCTGTCTCTCTCAATTCAATTTTAGGGCTTTTTTTGGCATGGTAAACATGTTTACATTGCCAAAGCAAGTGAAGTAGATAATAAACAAAAGTGAAATAAACAATTCACTTTTTTTTTTACAGGACATTACACTAACACAAGTTCCAAAAGAGTAAAAACATTTCAAATATCATATTATGTGCAAATAGTTCAAGTACAAAATGGAAAATAAATGAACATAAATATGGGTTGTATTTACAATGGTGTTTGGTCTTCACTAGTTACCCTTTTCTTGTGGCAACAGGTCACACATCTTGCTGCTGTAATGACACACTGTGGTATTTCACCCAGTAGATATGGGAGTTTATAAAAATTTGGTTTGTTTTCTAATTCTTTGTAGGTCTGTGTAATCTGAGGAAAATATGTGTCTCTACTATGGTCATACGTTTGGCAGGAGGTTAGGAAGTGCAGCTCAGTTTCCACCTCATTTTGTGTGCGTGTGCACATGGCCTGTCTTCTCTTGAGAGCCAGGTTTGCGATGGCATTTCTCAATATTAAGGCTATGCTCACTGAGTGTGTATATAGTCAAAGCTTCCTTAAGTTTGGGCCAGTCACAGTGGTCAGGTGTTCTGCCACTGTGTACTCTCTGTTTAGGGCCAAATAGCATTCTAGTTTGCTCTGTTTTCTAGTTAATTCTTTCCAATGCGTTGAGTAATTATCTTTTTGTCTTCTCATAATTTGATTGGGTGTGATTGTGTTGCTGTCCTGGGGCTCTGTGGGGTCTGTTTGTGTTTGTGAACAGAGCCCCAGTACCTGCTTGCTTAAGGGACTCTTCTCTAGGTTCATCTCTCTGTAGGTGATGGCTTTGTTATAGAAGGTTTGGGAATCGCTTCCTTTTAGGTGGTTATAGAATTTAACGTCTCTTCTGGATTTTGACTATTAGTCCGTATCGGCCTAATTCTGCTCTGCATCCATTATTTGGTGTTTTACATTGTACAAAGAGGATATTTTTGCAGAATTCTGCATGCAGAGTCTCAATTTGGTGTTTGTCCGATTTAGTGAATTCTTGGTTGGTGAGCGGACCCCAGACCTTACAACCATAAAGGGCAATGGGTTCTATAACTGATTCAGCCAGATCCTAATTGGTATGTTGAATGTTATGTTCCCTTTGATGGCATAGAAGGCACTTCTTGCCTTGCCTCTCAGAAGTTACTTGTGGTGCTGATGTTTAGGCCATGGTATGTATAGTTTTTTGTGTGCTCTAGGGCAACTCTGTCTAGATGGAATTTGTATTTGTGGTCCTGGCAACTGGATCTTTTTTGCCACACCATTATTTTTGTCTTACTGAGATTTACTGAGGGCCCAGATCTGACAGAATCTGTGCAGAAGATCTAGGTGCTGCTGTTGGCCCTCCTTGTTTGGGGACAGAAGCACCAGATCTTCAGCAAACAGTAGACATTTGACTTCAGATTCCAATAGTGTGAGGCTGGGTGCGGCGGACTGTTCTAGTGCCCTCGCCAATTCGTTGATATATATGTTGAGAGGGTGGGGCTTAAGCTGCATCCCTGTCTCACCCCCCGGCCCTGTGGAAAGAAATGTGTGTTGTACACTTGTTGTTTGTGTACATGGATTTTGTAATGTCGTATGTTTTTCCCCTAACACCACTTTCCATTAATTTGTATAGCAGGCCTCCAGAAGCTTTTTAGAAATCAACAAAGCATGAGAAGCCTTTGCCTTTGTTTTGGTTTGCTTGTTTGTCATTTAGGGTGTGCAGGGTGAATACGTGGTCTGTCGTACGGTAATTTGGTAAAAAGACAATTTGACATTTGCTCAGTAGATTGTTTTCACTGAGGAAATGTACGAGTCTGCTGTTAATGATGATGCAGAGGATTTTCCCAAGGTTGCTGTTGACACATATCCCACGGTAGTTATTGGGGTCAAATTTGTCTCTATTTTTGTGTATTGGGGTGATCAGTCCTTGGTTCCAAATATTGGAGAATATGCCAGAGCTGAGGAGGATGTTAAAGAGTTTAAGTTTAGCCAATTTGAATTTGTGGTCTGTATATTTTATAATTGTATTTAGGATACCATCAACCCTACTGGCCTTTTGGGGTTGGAGGGTTTGTATTTTGCCCAGTAGTTCATTCAATGTAATTGGAGAATCCAGTAGGTGTTGGTAGTCTTTAATAGTTGATTATAAGATTTGTATTTAATCATGTATGTTTTTGTTCTTTGCTATAGAGCCAAAAAGATTGGAGAAGTGGTTTATCCATACATCTCCGTTTCGGATGGATAACTCTTCGTGTTGTTGTTTGTTTAGAGTTTTCAAATTTTCCCAGAAGTGGTTAGATTCTATGGATTCTTCATTTACATTGAGCTGATTTCTGACGTGCTGTTCCTTCTTTTTCCGTAGTGTATTTCTGTATTGTTTTGTAGGCTCAGGTTTTCTGGGTCTCTATGGTTTTTGTTCGATAGGTTTCTTTCTTAGATTTTTGCATTCTTCATCAAACCATTTGTCATTGTTGTTAATTTTCTTAGGTTGTCTGCTTGACATTTTTGGATTTTATTAGGAAGCTGAGAAGTCAAATATACTCTAGGTTTTCTACTGACAAGTTTACACCTTCGCTATTACAGTGAACCATTTTATCCAGGAAATTGTCTAGAAGGGATATAATTTGTTGTTGCCTAATTGTTTTTTTGGTTAATTTCCACAGCACTTTCCTTCCCTCTATAGCATTTCTTAATATTATTCAGTTCCATTGACTTTGACGCCTCATGATTGAGCGTAGATCTGTTCAGAGTGTGGTTTTGCTGTGATCTGATAGGAGTGTCAGTGGACTGACTGTGAACTCTCTAAGAGACTGTGTTGAGGTCAGTGATAAAGTAGTCTACAGTACTACTGCCAAGAGATGAGCTGTAGGTGTACGTACCGTAGGAGTCCCCAGCGTCCGACAGAGCTGCAGGAATTGTGACCCGGTTTTGTTGTTGTAGTTGTGTCTAGGGGAGCATATGGGGGAGGGAATGCAGGTGTTTATCCCCCTGTATGCTGAGGGTGTCAGGTTCTTGTCCAGTTCTGGCATTTAGGTCACCACAGACTAGTACATGTCCCTGGGCCTGGAAATAGTTGATCTCCCCCTCTAGGATGGAGAAGCTGTCATCGTTAAAGTATGGGGATTCTAGTGGGGGGATATAGGTAGCACACATGAGGATATTTTTCTCTGTCGAGATAATTTCCTTATTAATTTCTAGCCGGATGTAAAATGTTCCTGTTTTGACTAATTTAATAGATTGGTTTAGACCTGCTATAATCCAAACTAGCATACCCCCTGAGTCTCTTCCCTATTTCACACCTGGTAGTTTGGTGGATGGGACAACCAGCTCTCTGTAACCTAGAGGGCAACCAGTGGGTCCGTCTCCTCTATACTGTGTTTCTTGTAGGATGACATTGTCTGTATTTCCAATTTCTTTGATGAGGTCTGGGTTCCTGCTCTTTAGGCCAAAGGCAGATGACTTCAGACCTTGTATATTCCAGGTTGAGATAGTGAAATGTTTATGTTCCATAGGTCTAGTGTTGTTTTGTGTGGTTTAGGCCCGGACCATCACAGAAGGTGTGAGCAGAGCATGTTGAGCATCTGTACCCCGGTCACAGGATGGGGCTTGGGGGCATGTAATAGTGGGGGTTTGGCCTGTTGCCCTGCTCACGGCCTGGGCATATGTGCAGCTGTCATGTTGAGGTCCTTGACGCAGGGTCGGGGGGCATGCTGGGCAGAAGGGGCATAGGTCTGATATGGGGGGGCCTATATAGGGTGTGGCCAGGGTTTGCTTGGGGTGGTCTTAGCTGGTTGGGGTGTGGCTAGTGATGCTGTGGTCTGGGTGTAAGTCCTCTTGGCGTGGGTTCTCTCGTCTCTGTGACGACTGCCCTCTGGGTCTTGTTGGGTGGGGTGTTGTTGTGCTGGTCTGTTTTGTTTTGCTGTCAGGATTGTGTGGACCAGCTCTCTGAGCTCCACCATGTCTCTCTCCAGCTCTGTGAATTTATCCCTCTCAATGATGGAGGAGCAGTGCAGTTGTGGGACCTGGGTGTGTTCAGTGCTGGGGGGGGGGGGGGTGACTATCCTCGTCTGCGGGACAGTTTGAAGAGGTGTGATCAGACTCACTCAGGATTGAGTCGTCGTCACGGAGAGACCTTTTCCTGCTGTGCTCTGTCTTTGATCCCGTAAAAGTCCTGCTGGAACTGCATGAGGATGCCCTGCACCATTACTGTCCCAGACTTTTACACGTTGACAGAGCTTGTTTCAATTTCCTCAATGTCTAGTATTCTGAGTTTCCACCCTGGGCCAATACCCTCTTGAGATAGGGGTAGTGTGCTCTTACAGCACTGTGACATGCCAGGGGATTCGTCTGTGTGGATAATTAGGTTGCTTATGTTCCCCTCAGCAAATAGTGTCTCTGGATTGTCCTTGAGGAGCTTTTTTTGTTCTTCTTATTCCGTGCAGTGTTATTTTTTATATCTATGGGGTACTGTATGGTAATGACCTCTGTGAAACTCAATTCAATTCAATTCTCCTGCCATTGTTAGGCCTAAGAGTTTTCACACCTCTTACTTCACACTTCAGTGCTAATTGAAGTTGCAGCCAGGTCAGTTCTGGTCTAGCAGCTTGGTACATTAGTAGTCTTATTTATTAAGCTTTATATAGCAAAATTGTCTTTGACTTTTTTACTTCAGAAGTAGGTTCAGACTGAACATTACTTACTCAGTTATGTGTTGGGTGGTATTTCCAGGTTCTGCTGTGTTTTCTGCAGGTTTTAGTTTGTTCGTTTCTTCTTCGTAGTAATAGTCCATTCAGGTAATTTTGTCAAATTAAGGCTTTAGGTATGGAATTTGGATTTGGATTGAAGGTTTTGATGTTGAGGTTAATATCCTGTATACGTCCCTGCGAAAAAATGTACGTTTATCTGAATGTATCCAACTCTAATTCTATCTTTTGCAGAACTCAGGAGCCCATGAACTCACTACCTCTATCTCTCTCTCTTCCCCAGCTATCCAGGCTGTGAATTAATTGTCTCTCTGTGTATCTCTTTCTCTATCTCTCTCTCTTCCCCAGCTATCCATGCTGTGAATCAATTGTCTCTCTGTGTCTCTCTATCTCTTTCTCTCTCTGTGCCTCTCTATCTCTCTCTCTCTCCTCTCTTCTCTCTCCTCTCTCTGGACCACACTAAAATGATCTCTGTCTACTCAGCTCTTTCCTCTGTTCTGGTTTGGTTCTACTTCTTATATGGTTCTGGTGGTTGTTTGATCTGATCCATCTTTGCCATCATCTTTGTCTTCTTATGTTGTGTGTAATTATGTGTAGTCTGCCAGTCTGTCTTCTTGGTGAAGTTAAACCTCTGATGGATATAGCTTTTATACCTGGTCTTTTCCACAGTTATCTCATTTAGTGAAGTCAGTATGCAATGTGACCGTGGTGCATCCCAGTATCTTCTCAGAGACATAGAAGAGAATAACAGTGATAGGCCTACATGACTAGGAGATAGCAGGGTAGCAAAGTGTTAGCAAAGAACTGCAGCCTCCAGTATTGCGGCCCTGGCCTGGCCTGGCCTGCTAACCCCCTGAAGGCATCTTTCCTCTCTGCTCCCCATGAGGGGGAAATTAAACGAACACCTATAAATGGCCCACCGATGTGTCACTGGCTGGGATGACCAGGTCGATTAAATCAATTCCAGGCCCATCAATTAGACTGGTGATTTGTGTTGGACAGAAATCACTTTGTGTTGGACAGAAATAACCCTGGAACAGCCACTTGAACAGTCCCCCTCTTCTATCCCATAAACCCCGGAGGGCTCAGAGACTCATTGATTGGTTGAGCTGCCCACCCCTCAGACTGATCGATAATCGCCTTGCTCTCTCCCAGCGCTGTGGGGGGGGGGGGGGGTGGAGGGGGAAGTCAGGGGAGATCTCGGGGAGCACGGAGAGTGATTATGCTCTCTAGGTGCCTGATACAGACTCCTCATAGGGAGAGATACTGTAGTCCACCTCTGTATTGGTTTCACACATGGTACTGGGGCTTTTAACTTCCCACTAAAAGTCACTGGTGAAGACCAGTCAGGGAATAGAACTTCTGGGAACTGTCTTAGTTGGCAGTATTGGACAGAAAACATGGCTTTGTGGCTATCTGGGCTGTCTGGCATTTGTTTTCTGCCTTTCTGCAAGAAAACTCTTAAATGGTATGTTGCCAAGGTAATGAATTTCTCTTGATTGAAAAATTATTTTGGAGAGAGTGCGCTGAAAGCCTATTGATTTCCATTAAAGTGTAATCAAACTTTTCATGATAGATGCGCGTGGGTATTTCTTCATTGTGAAAAACTCTGATTTGTGTTTTTGAAGTGGCCTACACCACGACTCTACTCCGAGATATTTAGTCCTGAAGTGTTTGAGTGATCACCCTCTGCTATAGAGCCCTGTGATCCATGAATCTCCTTCCAATATTGGCTGCTAATGGTCTAAACCATGAATTTCTAAAATATTGGCGGAGTATCATTGAAACAATGAAAACGACCAAAGTTGCGACCTGTATGGTGTGAATTATCAATCTCTATACCAGTATCCCTGAGTTGTCTGAAATATGAATCTCCCCTCAATATCAGCCCTGAAACATTTCAACCATCAATTTATCTTCTATTAGACCTGCACTGTTTGTCTGCACCATGGCCACGTCTCCTCCCAGGAGTTATAGGGAGAGAGGGAGGAGGTGGTGGAGAGGAGGGGAGGGCTCTGGAACACAGAGGTACAGATGCTCTGTGTTTTTGAGGGATGGTTATGTCTGTAAGGCCCTGCCCTCCTGTCCCGGCCGAGCGGACCCGACCGATCCGGTGTCTGTGTCTATGTGGTGGCGGAGCAGGACCCATAAAGAGAGTGGTGCGCCCCATGTTCAGGCCATAAAACTGAATTAAAATATTAAATCTGTCAGGCTCTGTCCTCGTAAATAAAGTAATATATTACTCCATCCATAAAAGTGAAAAAAGGTCTAGAGGTTTAACGAGTGGGAGAGGAGCGGGCCTATTTCAGCTCTGATTGCCACCCCCCCCCCCCCCTCCATCACCCAACCCCTGTAGATCGAGCTAGTTTTCAGAGAAGAGAGGGAGCGGGAGAAAGATAGAAGGTTGAGGGAAACATGCACTGATGGTCACGGTATGCAGGTACAGGATAAGTAAGGTGGGCTTGTTCCAGTGGTTCAGCACCGTTGCAGAGGTTTGCAGTATAGGAGAAGTGGAACACTGTAAGTTGGCCAGGGTCTGGTTTACCCAGGCAGTGTCCTACTATTAGCTCCCCCAGCACCTCTTCCTCCAGCCCCCCCAGCCCAGCCCCTTGTGCCCTTCAGTCCAGTGGTCCCAGCAGTGAGCACAGTGATTAGCATTAGCAGGCGGTGGGTATGTTGGGCATGGTCCTCCACCTGCTCCTGTCCTGGGCAGCTGCTGCCCGCTCTGCTAATTGGTTGGCAGGTGGCCATGGCAACACTAGTGTGGTTCTGGGAGAGAAAAAATAGGAGGACATCAAGTTTCCTGGTGTTTTAGACCAGAGATGTAAGTGTTGCTCAAGAATGCAGGCACTGCAGATGTGCAAACAAACGCGCACACACACGGATGTGCACACACACATTGTCACCCCCCCCCCCCCCCCCCCTGCTAGAATACCGTTGGTGCCAGCATGTTTCCTGCCTCACCAGTCTGAGAGATAGATGTTATTCTGCAGAGGCTGGCACAGCTCCTCCTTATGTTTCCTTTACATTCCCAGGCAATGTCTGTGTATTCTCTGATCTCCTCCTTTCACGTATCCCCTCTGCAAGTTTCTCTTCCTCTTCTGTTCTCTCTGTTCTCTTATCACCTCCGCTATTTCCCTCTCTTTTTGCTTCGTTCTTTTTTTCACACTGTGTTCTCCTCTCCTCTCCAGTGTTAATGAGGATGTGGGGGAGCTGGTTGTCGGTTGAGTAAGCTCAGTATCAGATGATTAATTGCTGGAGGTGGGCATGGCGGCCCAGGGACAGTCTGGCGCGGGGACACAAGGTTGCAGCACGGTATACCCTCTTTTTTTCTCTCTCTAGCTCCCTTTCTCTCTCTCCCTCTTTCTGTCTCCCTCAGCGACTTGCTCTCTATCTCTCTTTGTCTCTGTCTCGTTTACCCTCTCTCGTTCTCTCTCCACTCCCTCTCTTCTCCTTGTTGTTGACGTGTTGTGGAGCAGACTCCCCTGTCTGCTGTCTGACCTACACATGTACTGTAGCCAGTGAGAGCTGGGCTGGGGTGGGGCCGGTGTTGTGTGGGATTGGGTTCTTGCACATATGTGTGCGGCTGTTAATTAAGATAATAGGCCTCAGGAAGGTGAGCAGACCCACAACAGCTGTTCATCAACGTAATGCTAATTGCACAGGGGTCTGCAGTAGATGTGTTTATCTGTGTGTGTTCTGTTCTGAGTGGTCAGAATGGGGCAGGCTTTTGGCTGTGGTGGGTCAGCAGTCAGCTGACCTTGGCTCTTAGTGGCTTTAAGGTTGAAGCCTTGCCCCTGATTGGTCAGAAGTTACCAGGGCTTGGCTCCAATTGGCCAGAGAGCAGTGGATACTGTATGTGATTGGTCCGAAGGCAGCAGGGCTCTGTTCTCTCTGTACCCAGCGATCGTGGCATCAGCAGGAGCAGGCGGTCGCTGGACTCTGCCTCTAAATTTAGATTAATGGAGGGAGAGCTGGGTACGTTTTGTAATTAATAGCAGTGACCTGGAGGGGCCAGCATATTACCAGAGCCTGAACAGAGCGGGAGCCCTGTCTGTCCCACACACACACACTGCCTGGGGGAGCTGAGACCTCATCTATTTCTCAGGGTCTGTTTTTATTTACCGCTTGTTTGACTTCATTTTCCAACCAGAAGCTTTGTTTCTGCTCCGACTATGGAGTCTGTTTCACTGCTCCTAACTTACCACTACTGTTGGCTATAAAGGAGCCATATTGGAAGTAAAGTGACGATGCTGCTCTGTGAGGAGCTCTCTGTTGGTCCATATTGTTGGTTCTTCTGCCAAATCCTTTCCTTGTTTTCATCGTTAATTGTACACTCTGTAGGCTACCTCTATCTGTCTTACTCTCTCTGTCTCGGTTGTTCCATTACTGCTGTACGCTCCCTCCCTCCCTCCATCCTCCTCTCTCTCTCTCCTCTCTCTCTCTCTCTCTCTCTCTCTCTCTCTCTCTCTCTCTCTCTCTCTCTCTCTCTCTCTCTCTCTCTCTCTCTCTCTCTGTCATATTGAGCTGTCCGTCAGTGTGGGGTGGCTCTCTGTCGGTGTGATGGATGGGGAACGCGTAGGAGGAGCAGCCATCTTTAATAGACACGCGGATTGAAATGCTGGGGAACTAAATGTTAAGGGCCTCATAAAACATCCACTTCCCCACCCTCACCTTGTAGCCCCCCCATACCAACCCCTTCACCACCACCGCAGGCTCCTTCAATAAGCACTGTTCCAGCTGCCATATTTTCTCCGTGGCAGGAAGGTAAGGTGGTAAAGTGATGGCTGCTGGGTGATGTCCACCGGGCCACAGGGTCGAATAACTCAATCCCCACGGAGGAGAGGTCAAAAGCGGTCAAGGACCAAGGCCAGGCAGGGAGAGTGATTTTAGTGGCAGAGGAGTCTCTGTGTCTTGTGTGAAGCATTGACTCTGCTCATAATTCCAATTGGCTGGCTTGTTTGATGCTGTCCCAAATCCCCTCAGTGTGAGAAGGGATTGGCTTTGCTTGAGCGGCTGGAACTGGCTGTGTGTGCGCGTGTGCGTGCATTTGAGCAGTCATTCTGTATGTGTGTTTTATTGTGCAACTTGTTCTCTTTAGTTGTTCTTCACTGTATCTCTCTCTCTTCAGACCATCTCCCAATTTAACATTGCGTTCCAGAGGGGTACATTTAAGCCAATGGTTTTTGGGTCTAAAAAGGAATCAAGTCAACTCAACCCTGCACATTCAGCCATTAATCATAATAATTCTGTTGGCGTTCAACAGTGAATTGGAATCCTGCGGTCTATGCGACCTCTACAACCCAATAAAAAATGCTAGTATTCTAAAATGCTAAAGATAATGAGCAGAGACACACACTGTATCTGGCCAACTACCACCAGGTCCCGAGCCTGTCAGTATCCACAATGGAAGCACTTTATAGCCAGCATCAAGACTTCGACACCAAGGTACAGTCAAGGGCATGGAGAGGGTTGAGGGCTAAAGGATCGTATATAGACACTAATAGGCCTATAGGATAGTATGTAGACTGTATTAGGGTTATAGGATAGTATGTAGACTGTATTAGGGTTATAGGATAGTATGTAGACTGTATTATGGTTATAGGGTAGTGTGTAGACTGTATTATGGTTATAGGGTAGTGTGTAGACTGTATTAGGATTATAGGATAGTATGTAGACTGTATTAGGGTTATAGGATAGTATGTAGACTGTATTATGGTTATAGGATAGTATGTAGACTGTATTATGGTTATAGGGTAGTGTGTAGACTGTATCATGGTTATAGGGTAGTGTGTAGACGCTAATAGGCCTATAGGATAGTATGTAGACTGTATTAGGGTTATAGGATAGTGTGTAGACTGTATTAGGGTTGTAGGGTAGTGTGTAGACTGTATTAGGGTTGTAGGGTAGTGTGTAGACTGTATTAGGGTTATAGGATAGTGTGTAGACTGTATTAGGGTTATAGGATAGTGTGTAGACTGTATTAGGGTTATAGGGTAGTGTGTAGACGCTAATAGGGTTATAGGATAGTATGTAGACTGTATTAGGGTTATAGGATAGTATGTAGACTGTATTAGGGTTATAGGGTAGTATGTAGACTGTATTAGGGTTATAGGGTAGATGTAGACTGTATTAGGGTTATAGGGTAGTGTGTAGACTGTATTAGGGTTATAGGGTAGTGTGTAGACTGTATTAGGGTTATAGGGTAGTATGTAGACTGTATTAGGGTTATAGGGTAGTATGTAGACTGTATTAGGGTTATAGGGTAGTGTGTAGACACTAATAGGCCTATAGGGTAGTATGTAGACTGTATTATGGTTATAGGATAGTATGTAGACT
This sequence comes from Salmo salar, assembly GCF_965601325.2. NCBI lineage: Eukaryota > Metazoa > Chordata > Actinopteri > Salmoniformes > Salmonidae > Salmo > Salmo salar. The sequence goes on along the minus strand of NC_138296.1, from coordinate 31,382,566 downwards.
GTATTAGGGTTATAGGGTAGTATGTAGACTGTATTAGGGTTATAGGGTAGTGTGTAGACTGTATTAGGGTTATAGGGTAGTATGTAGACTGTATTAGGGTTATAGGGTAGTGTGTAGACTGTATTAGGGTTATAGGGTAGTGTGTAGACTGTATTAGGGTTATAGGGTAGTATGTAGACTGTATTAGGGTTATAGGATAGTGTGTAGACTGTATTAGGGTAATAGGGTAGTGTGTAGACGCTAATAGGGTTATAGGATAGTATGTAGACTGTATTAGGGTTATAGGATAGTATGTAGACTGTATTAGGGTTATAGGATAGTATGTAGACTGTATTAGGGTTATAGGGTAGTATGTAGACTGTATTAGGGTTATAGGGTAGTGTATAGACTGTATTAGGGTTATAGGGTAGTATGTAGACTGTATTAGGGTTATAGGGTAGTATGTAGACTGTATTAGGGTTATAGGGTAGTATGAAGACTGTATTAGGGTTATAGGGTAGTGTGTAGACACTAATAGGTCTATAGGGTAGTATGTAGACTGTATTAGGGTTATAGGATAGTATGTAGACTGTATTAGGGTTATAGGGTAGTATGTAGACTGTATTAGGGTTATAGGGTAGTGTGTAGACTGTATTAGGGTTATAGGGTAGTGTGTAGACTGTATTAGGGTTATAGGGTAGTATGTAGACTGTATTAGGGTTATAGGGTAGTGTGTAGACTGTATTAGGGTTATAGGGTAGTGTGTAGACTGTATTAGGGTTATCGGATAGTATGTAGACTGTATTAGGGTTATAGGGTAGTGTGTAGACTGTATTAGGGTTATAGGGTAGTGTGTAGACTGTATTAGGGTTATAGGGTAGTGTGTAGACTGTATTAGGATTATAGGATAGTGTGTAGACTGTATTAGGGTTATAGGATAGTATGAAGACTGTATTAGGGTTATAGGATAGTATTTTGGCAGTATTAGGACTATAAGGACTGCCAGGACCGAGATCTGACAGGGATAGAAACATTGGTCTTTGTTTGAGTGTCTTTTTATTGGGAAACAAAGAGCTACATGGTGCTGGCTAGAGGCATGGTATGAGCTGCTTGAAGGTAGGCCTGAGCTTTTCTAGAACTAGCTATGATTACAGACATTAGCTCACAAGGGTTATAGTACACAACAATAGACTTAGAGCAGTGGTATTCAAAGTCAGGGTCATGACCCCACTGTAGTGGGGTGGCCCCACATTTAAAAAAAATATTTAAATTAACAGTATAGATTATTGTATTGGACCATATACAAACGTTTTTGAGAAAGATAAAGGTTGAGTAAATGTATTTATTGCTTTCTTTTCATTTTGATAAGGTTATTTACAGATTTTTAGATTGTGTCATTGGCTTTGGGGTGGAGTTGGGTCGCAAGAAATTATTGGGGAAAAAATGGGGGCCCAAGAAATTCTGGTAATAAAAAATGGACTCCCCTCTGAAAAAGTTTGATTACCACTGGGTCAGAGTATAAACCCATAGGCCAAGTGTTTGTGTTACGGCCTCAGTTCTACCAGATCTGACTGAAACCTCCTTGGGACCTTCCTTTCACAAATCATACATATAGAGGTAATTCATGTCAAAAGTAAACTATGAAGGACTCAAAAATGAATTCCCATGTCACAGTAACATAGGCTTCCCAATGATTTCCCTGCAGCAATCTCCCTCTCTCTGGCTTTCTTCTTTTACTGTGCTGTAAACGATATGACCCAGGCACAAAATGCAATCCATTCACAGCCATAAAAGAGACAAGTCTGTCAGCAAGCTTTTTATTCATGCATTTTATACATGGAAAATGGCCAAACTTCTCATCTTTACATCTAAGGGATTCCAATAATGTCCTAGCGCTGCACAAAGAAAAACTCCTCTTTCCTAAATTGTAGCTGGTTCTGTGGATGTGGCGTTTCATTAGTGTGTAATATTCATGACTTGTAGTTGTAATAGTGCCTGCAGGGGGATATCTATGAATGATTTCAGTATTCCTCCATTGCTCAAGGCCTACTTTCTGTTTTACTAACCGTCAGCCCAGCAGGACACAAGACTCAAACTAGTTTTGAAACCTATTTTCTGTTTTAGAAACCGTCCTGGATGAAAATGTAACACTTTCTATTCTGTTTACTAAGAGTGGAAAACTAAAGGAACTAAAGTTTCTCACTAGAGAAATCTGTCTCCCCTACCAAAAATGAGGAAAAGAGGCAAATGAAGATTGATTGAGAAGTGGCGAAGGGTGTTGCACGTTGACTGCAGCTGACTCTGCACATCGCATGATGAATCCCATTCAGGGCTGCCAATAATGATCTGAGCCCAACACTCACACAGCGAAGGAAGGAAGGGAGGGGGAGGTACAAAAGGGGGGTGATCAGCCCCAAAGATACAACCCCCAAACACCTGACTCCCACATGACTCTTATCAAGAACCCCACAGTAGGCAGACTGTCAAAAGAAACACACCTGGAGAGGTGGGAGAGGGAGTTACAGAAAGACAAGAAGGAGGAGGGAAAATGTTTAGTTTTTTTGTCAAGCTGCAGTTTTTGAAGGACAGCTTCTCAATAAGAGTCTCATCCCATCAGGCCTTGGGCTGTAGTCTGGGTCTCTACTCGGTGTGAGAGGACGACAGCACCTCCTCAGTAGATCATATAAAATGTTTTTCGCTTGGAGGTGAAAGAGAGATGGAGGTCTGGAGAGGCTGAGACAGAGACAGTGATGGAGCGGTAGAAAGCTAACCTTTACCAGTTCGTCTCTCTCTCCCTCCTCCCTCTCTGTCTCTTGCTCTCCCTATCTCTCTCCCTATCTCTCTCGCTTTCTCTCTCCCTATCTCTCTCGCTTTCTCTCTCGCTTTCTCTGTCTGTCTGTCTGTCTGTCTGTCTGTCTGTCTGTCTGTCTGTCTGTCTGTCTGTCTGTCTGTCTGTCTGTCTGTCTGTCTGTCTGTCTGTCTGTCTGTCTGTCTGTCTGTCTGTCTGTCTGTCTGTCTGTCTGTCTGTCTGTCTGTCTGTCTGCGCAATGTCCTTATCTCACATGTATCAGCCTATTAAAGGCCCTTAGCAGAGCTGTCTGTCGGCATTACTGAGTTAGACACCAACACTTCTCACATCAAGACTGAAAGAACAGATTCTGTTACTTGTATTTCTCAAACACACCGCCTCAAAGCTAAAGGCTCAAACTCAGACCCACCCCTCACACATTCACACACACACCTGATGGTCTTTCAGCAGAGTGAATAATTACCTTGCCAAAGGGCACCACTGTCATCCCTGGCTGGTATTTAAAGGCCTGTCACTGAATTTTAATCACACCTTTCCTCAGCTTTGCTTAGTTAAGTGGAAATGTCCTCTTTGTTGGATGATCCAGAGATCAGAGACCTGATGCCTTCATCATAACCTACAGATAACACTGTCTTATTGGCTAACGCAGACAGATATTATCCTTAATGTCAACACTGTGATGGACACATATCTCTCTTTGTTGTGCACAGATGAACAGTTGACCCCATTGAGACACACTGGAGGGGGCTCATATTGTTGGTACAGTAACATGATGTATTTATTGATCATTGTGGTCATGGTCATAATAGGTTTGAGGACCTTTAGGTTTTCTGTGACACGTCCGTGATCAGAACAGAAAGCCAACTGCATCCCAGAGGACTGAGTGACGTGAAATGTCCAATGGAAACGTTAAGCAAATAGCAGCAATCAGAGATTTCAGCACCATGGACAGCAGTTCTTTGAAACTGCATCTACAAGGTCAGTTGAAATGTAGCAGGATTATGAAACTAGTGACGAGCCTAGTATGTGACCCCTGATTGTAGTTTCACTATATTGTTGATGGTAGTTCATGTTTCTATACTAAAGGCTTTGTTTTTCTATTCACAAGACTAATAGGATAAAATAATGATTTACAGTGTCTGAAGCCATTGTGAAATGATTCTAATCTAATTAGTTGATTCAGTTTGACTCCACTGTATCCTCCGGGCTGTTCCTGTTCCTTTCCAACAATCTCTCACTGCGTCACATACTCACACAGGCAGGCACGCACACATACAGTTTGACTTTTTCTTTATCTTTCCATTGGAAAATGAGACCCTGGTCTCAATTGGGCTCCCCTGATTAAATAAAAGTTAATAAATAAAATAAAGTTAATAAATAAAATACAAGACATTAAGAGCACCTTCCTCAATTCGTCAGGGCATGGACTCTACAAAGTCTCGAAAGCAGACCACCACATACCACCCTACCCCATTCAAAGGCATATGCTCATATACCCTCTGAATGGCACACATACACAATTCATGTCTCAATTATCTCAAGGCTTAAAAATCCTTATTTGACCTTTCTCCTCCCCTTTATATACACTAAATGAAGTGGATTTAACAAGTGACAACAATAAGGGGGGATAGCTTTCACCTGGATTTACCTTGTCAGTCTGTCATGGAAAGAGCAGGTGTTCCTAATGTTTTGTACACTTAGTGTATACCAACCCCCCTGCCCTTATTGTTCAGTATCCCTCTCTCCACCCCTCTTTCAACACAATGTATTTCCATCCCGCTCTCTCCCTCAGTGTCCTTCTGGCCTGGGCTCTCTCCCAGCCTCTGTCACTGCCTGTGTAAGTGGTGAATAGTGCGTAAGGCCCAGTTAGTATTCCATCAGGGCCATGGATACAGAGCTGGGGGATCATGCATTTACATACATTTTAGTCATTTAGCAGACGCTCTTATCCAGAGCGACTTACAGTAGTGAATACATACATTTCATACATTTTTTTCTGTGCTGGCCCCCCGCAGGCTCAGGCACAGAATCAGGCTGGCTATCTTGGCCTCTGTTTGTTCTTCCCTCCCACATATGAACCAGCTCTGAGGGCCTCTAATCTAACACACGGTGCTAATAACCTCCAGGGCCCACACACCCACTGCTCTGCATGATTGGAATGGCAGTCCAGACAGACCATTAGAATGCTGGAACATGAAACCACTTAGAGCATTCGTGTGCAGGGCCGGTCCTAGCTTTTTGGGAGGCCTCAGCGAGATTTGGTTTGGGGGCCCCCCACCTAGTGGGTCAAATGTTTAGACATTTTAAAGTTGATTTTCTGCAATTCTGCGCATTTTGCCACAAGCGGAGAGAAAATGTTGCAGTTTTTAAACTAATTTCAAGCAATTCTACTCATTGTGTCATGGGGCAGACAGAACATTTTGCAGTTTTAAAGGTAATTTCCTGGAATTACCATCTTCTCAACAGGGTTGGTACCCAGGTAAATGTAGCCTAATCAACTTACATAAGACTGGTGGTCTTAGAAGCCAAGCCACCGTGCCTGGTATGTGGAAATAGATCCGAGGGCCAAATAGTGTCACAGCTCACCGATACAGCCGCTGATTATAGAAAGGATAGTCTTGATATTGGTATTAGTAAAGTGAATGGGATATAGGACCTGTAGGTAAAGGAACCTGTGATAGATTTAGTATTGTTGGGTAACAGATACCTCTATGGAGGGATGATGTTGCAAATTGAGATACTACAATTGAGGCCATGTTCCCAGGCAGGTGTGGTACAGTATTCTGTTGTTGACTCAGACAATAATGGGCAATCAGTGATTAGTTGGTAATATTATGCGTATAGACGGCATGTTGGGTATAATTAGGAGGTGGGTGACTTATAGTACGCATGCCCTGCAAATAATCTCTCTCTCTTTCTCTTTCTTTCTCTCTCTCTCTCGCTCTCTCCCTTTCTCTCTCTGTTTCTCTCTCATTCGCTCTTCAAGTCTTGTCTTGCTCTTCGGATACACTTTTTCATAGCTCAAGGTTACTTGTGTGAATGTCTATTTATCACTTTTAGCTTTGCACGCCTCCTCCCACCTTCTCATGCCATCACTAGTTATTTTCTCAATTGACTATGGTCCTGTTCCCTATTACTCCTGCTGAAACGCCACTTCCCCAACCAGATGCTCGCACTCACAAAATGTTTTCTCTTCCCAGAGAGAGCCAAAACGCCTCAGTCTGTGCCAGTACGACAACACTGGTGTCCGTTGTTTCTCTCCCTTTAGACTGTTCCATGTAAACTCTATTCACTCTCCTTCACCACTACCAGCTTCCTCTCTCCCTTTAGACTGATCCATGTAAACTCTATTCACTCTCCTTCACCACTACCAGCTTCCTCTCTCCCTTTAGACTGATCCATGTAAACTCTATTCACTCTCCTTCACCACTACCAGCTTCCTCTCTCCCTTTAGACTGTTCCATGTAAACTCTATTCACTCTCCTTCACCACTACCAGCTTCCTCTCTCCCTTTAGACTGATCCATGTAAACTCTATTCACTCTCCTTCACCACTACCAGCTTCCTCTCTCCCTTTAGACTGATCCATGTAAACTCTATTCACTCTCCTTCACCACTACCAGCTTCCTCTCTCCCTTTAGACTGATCCATGTAAACTCTATTCACTCTCCTTCACCACTACCAGCTTCCTCTCTCCCTGTGTGTCAGCCACTACATTGCTGTTATATAGATTTCACATTCACAAGAACCCTGGCTTCCAAATTAGATTTCTATTCTTCTGTCTTGTTGACTTTTTCCCTTTTCTTTCATCTCCAGCAAGGTTACCCTGAGGCAGGCGGCGCTTTTATGGAAACAAGGGGGCGTTGGCAGAGGGATGAGGAGATGGAGGAGAGGGGCTTCGCCGCCAGCCATGCCGTAATCGATCTTGTTTAAAGGGATGTAGTGAGCTGAATGTTTGAACTCATCTCCTCGTTAACAGTTGTCTGGGATTTAATTAAGAAGCCGAACGGATTTAATGTCAATTACATTCCCAAAATGAAGGAGAGAGAAAAGTCACAAATAAAGAAATAAAGAAAGGAGAGGCTCATTAAAGGAGTTTCATGCATCATCCTAGACGAAACATTACCCCCTTTTCTCTAGTTTATTTCTCTTTCCTCTTTCTCTCTCTCTTCGTGTCTCTGTAAGGGCCATTAGCACACATTGTCACATCTTTTCTTTGCCGTTGGCGCACAATATGACTATATGCAAATTAGACAATAAAGATTTCATCGACATTGACACTTTCTGGCTCCCAGTGATTTTGTCAAGCGAAACAAGATATAAGTCTGGAGCCTGTTTCTCTACAATTGAAGTGATAAGTTCTTTTGTGTACTTTATTGATTTTTTTGAATGTCGGAAACCACAGTTAATGCCATCATATCATCCTTACACTATATCATCAACATGACACTGAAACAAAAGAATGTGAAAAGATAAAACAGACAACTCCACGGCATGACCCACATTAAATACAACTTTATTTAGGTCGGAGAACTTGTAGTTTGTGTATATATATATATATATATATATATATATATATATATATATATATATATATATATATATATCTCTGACGGTCAGTTCTGTTTCTATTGTGTGCTGAGAGGACAAGCATTGCCCTGTGGCCTATGGAAGGCCAACTGTCCACAAGTCTGTTGGCACTCCATTGGACAACAATAAGACTGTCACCATAACAACACTGCCCATCCTACAGCAACATTATCTCTTCTTCCAACCAGCAGCACCCTCTGTTTGAGCAGCCATAGAGGGGCACGGTGGAGTCTCAGTGATATATTGCTGTTAATTTGCGAGGATGGGGTAAGGATTGGAGCGAGGGACTGAGGAAGGTAGAGAGGCGGTACATGTGACCCAGCAGTCATGACAGTCCAGCAGTGTCTCTGTTAGTTTTCTAGTTGGCAGGAGGGGGTGGGGCTCCACCTCAAGGCGTTTTACTCCATGTCTCCTCTGAAAGGTGTGTCCAGATGTGTTATCCAGATGTTCTGCTACAGGGCTGGTGGAGGGATGGAGGGATAGAGGTGAGTGGGGCGTCAGTAGGTTAGCACACCTCTGGGGGGGGGGGGGGGGTAGGAGAAGGAGCACCCATACCAGCCTGTGTGTCTACAAGGGCTGGAGGTACTGTGTACATAATCTTCTTCGTTCAGGTCTCTGTAGCACTGCGATGTGTGTGTGTTTGCGCCGGCGTGTGTGTGTGTGTTCTCACTGTGAGGGTTCAGTTGGCCTCACTGTTAAGCCGAGAGATTAGCCAGATGAGCTCCGAGCTGGACTCTGGCGGGCGGGGATAGAGGGAGAGAAAGAGAGATGGATGAGGACCTGCCCACAGTGGAGGTAGCCCCGACACAGGAACATGGGGGCATGGAGGTTAGGGGAGCTGGCCAGGTCACAGTGAGAGGAGAGACAGAGAGAGGATAGGAGGGCCTGTTATGGGTAGGAGAAAAGAGAGCCCAGATGGGCAGAGAGGAGTGGGATGAGTTTAGGCCAATGGCAGACTTCCACACACTAGTTGGTAAATCCCAACATTACACACTGCGACATGAGGCTATACTTCCCTGCATGCCAACTCTGAGAGGGACAGGGTCTTGCCAGGCACTATTTGCATCAGTTTACTATGAGACAGGGAAGGTACTATGCTTACATGCACAATTCTGTTGGAGTATCTGGGTATTCAGATGAACTCTGTGGACCCCAGGAAGAGTAGCTGCTGCTTCTGCAAAAGCTAATGGGGATCATAATAAACAAACAAATAAACTGCACTTGGACTCATATGTTCTGAATACTGTCTAGACTGTTTGCATGCTTACTACTGTATATTGATATTCCATTGATGGTTGCATGAGGCACATTTTCCCTAAAGGTAGCAAGCACTAACAACTAATGCAGAGCGTTACATCATTTTCTTTTACTTCAATCGCTTCCTTTCATGTTTAATTTGTTCCTAAGAGGTCCAAAACCGCCTCTTAACAATTGCAAATATTCACCAGAAAGCTGTCATGCAAACAACAGTAATCTGAATGTAATGTTTACATGCCAAATACTGACTTAATAAATCCCAAACAAATTGTTTAGGAAAGGAGTATTGTACACTCATTTCACTTGAAATTAGCTCATTCGGATTACTGGACTTCTTGTCCAATACGGGTGTTTACTTGTTTAATTCAGACTCATTTAATTCTGACTAATAGCAGATTATTAGTGTGCATTTAAACACAGCAGGTGTGACAGTGAGGATTGACTGTGACACTAGTGATAAACCAGACAGATCTATTTTACAAACATCATCTGAACGAGGGAGAACCACCACAGCCAAACCACTGCATATTGTCTTTTCAAGTAAAACATTTGCTCAGAGGAAAACCAAATCATCAGTAAGCATCAGGGGTCTGAAGTGTAGACTGGGGTTTATGCGTCTGAATAGACAGTAACATCTTAAAAGATCATTTAGTCTTTGTGATGTTAGTGGTTAAAGTTCCCTGCTGGACCCTGCAGGGCTGTTCTAGCAGCAGTCTGAGACAGGCAGTCTGAGACAGGCAGTCTGAGAGAGGCAGTCTGAGACAGGCAGTCTGAGACAGGCAGTCTGAGAGAGGCAGCAGAGAGGCAGTCTGAGAGAGGCAGCAGAGAGGCAGTCTGAGAGAGGCAGTCTGAGAGAGGCAGCAGAGAGGCAGTCTGAGAGAAGCAGCAGAGAGGCAGTCTGAGAGAGGCAGCAGAGAGGCAGTCTGAGAGAGGCAGCAGAGAGGCAGTCTGAGAGAAGCAGCAGAGAGGCAGTCTGAGAGAGGCAGCAGAGAGGCAGCCTGAGAGAGGCAGCAACGGCAGCAGCCTAACAGAGATGTTGTGGTTATGGCCTCATAAACACAGGAGCTACTCCCCTCTTTAACATTAAATGAAACACCCAGACACTTTTATGTTCAGATCTCACTTACAGTACTTCCCATATATAGCCTTGTGAGTGAGCCTTTCTCTCTTTGATTCTGTCTCTCTCTTCTATTCTCCCCACAGTCACATCGCTCCATCTCTACCTGACGTGATGCTCCCATACCCCCCACAGGAGGAGGACTTTATAGTGAGTGGTTCCTGATCCAAGTCACACACTGGCCTCCCAGGCCTCAGTGCTACAGAAACCCCACTAAGCTCTCTCCAGACCAATCAGAGCACAGCAGTGCCAAAGGCCATGGGGTTTAATCACTTCTGTTACATTGAGGTTTTTCCTTTTTACAAATACATTAGTAATACCATATATTATGCATTCAGTGTTCAAAGTATGACACCTGCCATTGGAAAATACATAGTCAGGAAATCATTACGTAGTCTATATAGGTGCTATGAGTCCATTTCCAAACAGCCCATATTGTCAGGACAGAATCAGTTGTCCCTAAATTAGATAAATAAAGTATTTTGTCTAGTGTTGCTGTTTGTGAAATGGACATGAGTTCAGCCAGCCAGTGGCTATTCATCTTGATGAGATAGCTGTTAACTGAAGGCTAAGCTGCTGGGTCAGGGAGCCATAACACAACTATCCACTATACCCCTCGCTGTGCTCCTCGCTCGCATCCTAATAATCCTAACTTGATTTCCAGGAATACATTTCGCCCTCTCTCGGTGGAAGCCTTAATTAGTTTTATTTTAATTTATTCCAGATAACGATCAGACTTTAGTGAACACACGGCGTTTGTCAGGAAAGAGAAATCTCCCACACACAGCCGAAGTTATCAAAGCTTGAAATCAGGAATCCTGACTGCAACAAAATGTCATCTTTTTCATACAGAGGGGACAATAGAAGGAGCTGAATACTCTACATCTCCTTCTCTTTCCTCCACTTTAATTAAAAGAGCTCTCTGAATCTCTCATTTCTCTCCCTCTCCCACTTTCGTGCTCACTCTCTCCCTCTCCCCCTCCCCCTCTATCATGTGTGGAGAGGCAAGTGCCTATCTCTATGCAGAATCAAGTTATTTCTCTCATGTTGAACTTAAGCCCTGTCCCATATTTTTGTCTGGCGATTGCTTTTGCTTTCTCTCTTTGCTCTCTCTCTCTCTCTCTTTCTTTCTTTCTCTTTCTTTTTTCTTTCTTTCACACACTCTCTCAATCTCTCTTTTCTATGTCATAGAGGTTACATCATTCAGGGAGAGAGAGATGATGTTTGATAGAATGTTTAGAATAAACATTGGGTGGGATAGCCTATCAGGATGACATAGGGGTGGGCTGGGATAGCCTATCAGGATGACATAGGAGTGGGGTGGGATAGCCTATCGGGATGACATAGGGGTGGGGTGGGATAGCCTATCGGGATGACATAGGGGTGGGGAGAGAGAGGGTTGGGGTGGGATAGCCTATCGGGATGACATAGGGGTGGTGAGAGAGAGGGTTGGGGTGGGATAGCCTATCGGGATGACATAGGGGTGGGGAGAGAGAGGGTTGGGGTGGGATAGCCTATCGGGATGACATAGGGGTGGGGAGAAAGAGGGTTGGGGTGGGATAGCCTATCGGGATGACATAGGGGTGGGGAGAGAGAGGGTTGGGGTGGGATAGCCTATCGGGATGACATAGGGGTGGGGAGAAAGAGGGTTGGGGTGGGATAGCCTATCGGGATGACATAGGGGTGGGGAGAGAGAGGGTTGGGGTGGGATAGCCTATCGGGATGACATAGGGGTGGGGAGAGAGAGGGTTGGGGTGGGATAGCCTATCGGGATGACATAGGGGTGGGGAGAAAGAGGGTTGGGGTGGGATAGCCTATCGGGATGACATAGGGGTGGGGAGAGAGAGGGTTGGGGTGGGATAGCCTATCGGGATGACATAGGGGTGGGGAGAGAGAGGGTTGGGGTGGGATAGCCTATCGGGATGACATAGGGGTGGGGAGAGAGAGGGTTGGGGTGGGATAGCCTATCGGGATGACATAGGGGTGGGGAGAGAGAGGATTGGGCTGGGATAGCCTATCGGGATGACATAGGGGTGGGGAGAGAGAGGGTTGGGGTGGGATATGGGAGCATTGGGAAAGATTGGAGGAAGGGTCCATACAGAAACAAATGGAAGATGCCCTTTTGAAAGGAGAATGCTACCTCACCTGAATGACAGTGTGCAGTAGTTCACGAAAACATAGATGTTTGTAGGTGTTTTCTGTATTTAGCAAAGTAGGTAGCAAGATTAGAGGTTTGAGTTGAGGTAAACGTGTGTGATGATGGGTGTGCTAGTTACTACTGTTCCTGTCGATGAATGCTTCATGACAGCACTCTAAATATCAATGCCTCACTGTGTGCATACTGTATAATTTGCATATATATGTTTTTACAGGGTACAGTAGTCTGGCTACAGCGAGGGGTTGTCTGGTGAGCTGTTGCAGGAAATTACATAAATTTAATCCAGCTCAATCTGGTGGCCCCTCACCCTACAGAGTCACTCCTCCCCTCCCCTCGTCCCTCCTCTCGCCCTCCTGTGTGTCCCCCTCTAGCCCGAGGGCAGGTAGGGCATCTCATTGTGGTAGTTGTAGTCCGGGCAGACCTTCTGGACCAGGCGGTAGTCTGTACTGTAGAAGGAGATGTAGATACAGATGACCTTGAAGGGCTTGGAACAGATCCAGGAGACATGGCTCTGTGTCTGCTCCTGGAAGCAGGTCTTGGACGGGTCGTAGTTGCACAGCGACGTGCGCTTGCTGCGGTCCACCTTCTCATAGTCCACGCGGCAGTTGAAGATCTTAGAGTCCTTGGGGTAGACCACGCTCTGGCGCTCCAGGTCAAACTCCACCGCCTTGACCGGCGGCACCAGGCTGACTGAGATGTTGCCCTGGCCCGTGGAGTTGTGGCGGAAGTAGACGCTGAACGTTCCGTTGCCATGGTCTACGATCTTGCCGGTAATCAGCAGATTGAGGCGCACCGTCTTGATATTAGAGTAAAAGTCTCCCCAGCCAAACATCTTCTTGAACTTGCCCGTCTTGACGATGGGCCGCCGTTTGACGCGGGAGGAAGAGGACGTGTCTGGCTTCATCAGGTCACTACCCAGCATCTCCCAGAACTCCTGCTTGGAGAAGGGAATGGGTGAGCGGTAGGGCAGCTCCAGGGAGGTGGCATTGGCTGCCCGACTTTTACTCTGGAGCATCCAGCGACTCAGGGGGGAAAGGGGAGTCTGACTCCCCAGGAGACCCACCGTCTTAGAGGACGACCCGTCTGCTGAGGAGCTCTTGGGGCTTGGAGAGTCATCTTCTTGACCCAGGGCCAGCTGGAGATAAAGAGGGATATGGAGAGAGAGAATGAGAAAAAGAGAGAGTGAGAGAGGGGGAGAGGGTGTGTGAGAGAAAAAGGGTGAAAGGGAAAGGGAAAGTGAGAGAGAGAGAGAGATGGAAAGAGGAGAAAAAAGGGGAAAGTGGAGTTATTATCAAGGGAGTAAGAAACAAGGACAGAAAAGGAATGAAAGATGTAATCGATACTTCATTTAGCTCCTGGTGCTATAGGTATCAACTGTGACATTCTATCAATGTTGTACTTTTCTAAATGAATGTTTGAGTATGCAGGTATATATGTTGCTTCTGTTACATTCTGGTGTCTATTCAGGTTGAGAACAGATATACCTTAACGTCTGGTTTTCAGAGAAGCTATATTGCTCCCCAGGCAGCAGATGAAATACAAATCGACTCCTATACCTTCAGCTACTTGAGAGGCCTGGGGGGATGAAGGTAGAGATTTAAGCCCCATAGTGCAGGCCTGAGTGGAGAAACAATTATTGCTTCGGTGCCTTCGGTGTGGGGTTGGAGGAGGGGCAGGCGAATAAACCTTGATGTGCAATTAAGGTTTTTTATGTTTTAATTAAAAAATCTGTGTTGACACACACACAAAGCTGTCAGATGTTAACAGTGAGTGAGGAGAAAGGAGAGCGAGAGATAAGATAGTCGTGCTGGGCTCAGCCGTGGCTTTGTGGAGTGTGTGAGTGTGTGTGAGAGCAGGCTGTAATGGGTAATTATTAGATGGTAATGATCTATTAACAGGTAGGCACTGTCGGCTGTGGGAGCCCAGAGTGCTCTTCTGTCCTTTTGATCTAACCGTGGAGAGGATAGGAGTCTGTCTGTGTCGCCGTTCCTCTGTTTGTGTTAGTGTCATTATGCAATGGATGGTTGCCGGAATGTGTGTGGACAGTACCCTATTAGCGAGGTATAAGTGTGTGTGTGTGTGTGTGTGTGTGTTTGTGTGCATGCTCTCTCTCTCTCTCTCTCTCTCTCTCCCGCTCTCTCTCTCCCAGATAGAGCAGAGTTTTCCCAGTGATCCCACTGTTATACAGTGATTCATAATGCATGCTGCTCTGTCTGTGCTCTGATCCATCCACTGTTTTGAGTGTCAGGGCTTCCTTACACCGGCTTAGTCAGGATTATTAAGTTTTACTCATTCTTACTCCATTTTATACAGATTTCCACAGGCTCACTCAGATTTGTTCTCTTGCATTTCAGACAGTCTTGTAATATTGATTTTCTGTTGCTCTAAAACATGTATTTCCTTTCGTAACAACTTGCATTGCAGCAGTCTGTAGAGGATTCCCTACTGATGTTGTTGTGTTATGGTCTAGCTATGGACTCAGACTCTGGAGGAGATGAGGAGTCCCCAGACCTCAGCCTTTCTGTCTGGTCCCTCTAGGGCTGTTTGAGTTACCTGGGCTGGGTCACAGTCAACACTACACACCCCTGGTCTGGGTACCTGGGCTGGGCCACAGTCAACAATACACACCCCTGGTCTGGGTACCTGGGCTGGGCCACAGTCAACACTACACACCCCTGGTCTGGGTACCTGGGCTGGGCCACAGTCAACACTACACACCCCTGGTCTGGGTACCTGGGCTGGGCCACAATCAACACTACACACCCCTGGTCTGGGTACCTGGACTGGGCCACAGTCAACACTACACACCCCTGGTCTGGTTACCTGGGCTGAGTCACAGTCAACACTACACACCCCTGGTCTGGTTACCTGGGCTGGGCCACAGTCAACACTACACACCCCTGGTCTGGGTACCTGGGCTGGGCCACAGTCAACACTACACACCCCTGGTCTGGGTACCTGGGCTGGGCCACAGTCAACACTACACACCTCTGGTCTGGGTACCTGGGCTGGGCCACAGTCAACACTACACACCTCTGGTCTGGGTACCTGGGCTGGGCCACAGTCAACACTACACACCCCTGGTCTGGGTACCTGGGCTGGGCCACAGTCAACACTACACACCCCTGGTCTGGTTACCTGGGCTGGGTCACAGTCAACACTACACACCCCTGGTCTGGTTACCTGGGCTGTGCCACAGTCAACACTGTCTCCCATGTTTCCCACAGAGAGCTGACCCTCATTCAGACACAAACACATCAGCCTGACAAGGAACCCTGTTGGTTAAAATGTGATATTATTTGACATTTCTGATAGCGTCCCTGAGAATTCCTCCTTGGCTTCATTAATAATGAATAAAAAACATGGAGCAGAAGACATATTGATTTTAATCTATTCAGAAGCCTTCTCTTGCCTGTGAGTGCGTGCCAGGCGCTGTGACTGTGATTGCAAATACACTATTCCCCCTTGTCCCTGAATGATGTGCCACTTTGGGTTTGACTCCTCTCCCTTCATGGGACACTGTCTGCCAGTCTCCCTAGGTGGCACTGCAGTCTCTCAGTGGTGGCCATCACAGTGCCCTCCAGGGTTGTGTGGAATGTGCCACTGTATGAATCTTTATGACACTCTATGACACTCACACTTGTGTTTACATTGAGCTCATTTCCCAGACACTCAGTGATTCAGTGACTCAGATAGGCAGTGGCGGCAAGGAGGAGAGCTGAACAACAAACACATTGCCCCCTCTATAATACAATCTCACTGAGCCATAACTTGCATGAGATGTGTTCGTTTAAGGATCTGAATATGTAAACAGAGCATTCGGGGTGAGACAGGACGTGTGTGTTAGAGGTTAGGGAAGAGAGAGTGCTGCTGTAGAACAAACGATTGAAGTGCACAGCGTCAGTGTGGGAGACATGTCAGAACGGGCTTCATGGATGATTACTGGGGTAATAAAACAATGAGGATGAGATCCCCCTCGCTTTAGAGCAGATGGTTAACGGCTTGAAGGAACGCTTCTGTAGAGTGAGTCACCGTGCTGAAGGTTATGCACTGGCCTGCTTATGTTGACGGATGTCTGAAGTGAAAGATGGAAACACATGCTATGAGGCTGAATAGTGCTGTATAAGACTGACATAGCATGGCACAGCAGTTTGAAGAAGATGAATAGACCTGTTTAACAGCAGCTGTATTAGGCTGAGTTGTAATCCGAGGAACAATGTTGGTGTTAGGTTTCAAAGTACTTATGAAGCTTCATAAAGAGTGCTTATCAGCCGATCTGAGCTACACAAAGCTGAAATGAGAGCGAAGGTGCAATCAGGTCAGAGTCTAGGGTTGTTGGCGGGGGGTGATTTTGTCATCTGTCTGTCATGTGTGAGTCAGTGAAATGGTTGGAGGGAATGTGGGGGGGTCTGCAGGCTCCATCACTGTGGTAATTGTGACGCATTAAGCGTTAGTGAGTACAGGCCTGGGGCCTCTCTCGCGGCAGGGGGTAGAGGAACGGGAGAGGATGAGAGGGAGGAAATGATCAACAAGAGCCCACCAGCTCCACAGGAAATATTCAGATTATTAAAGTGACAGTTACACCATTTTACCCTCCCATTTCCCTGGCGTCACGACACACAGTTGCTAAAAGCCAGAACAGAGATTATGGAGAAAGTTAGCTCAAATCTCTGAACTTACTGTTCTGTTCTGTCACAGTGCTCAGGTGGTGATGAGAGACCATGGTGTCAACTAGAGAAATACTGCTACTGAAAATAGAGCGTTTTACCTATTCAGATGTGTCTTCTCATCAATATCCACGTGTATAGAGACGGTGTATATGGGATTTGATCATATAGAGGCACACAGCAGGTGTTATTACAGCACATCCTTCTCCTGGGCAGCAGATGGCTTCAATAAGCTCTCAATTTTCCTCTGGCTGTTGAGTTGAAATCTTCATCTCTAATATGACATACATTTTTAATTAAAGGCTCAAGCGCCTGCTCATATTTCATCGACGCTTTGTGGGTTTTTTTCCCTCCCACCAAACTCCAGACCTAATGTGTTAACTGTAGGAATATTCTCCTTCTGTTACATGATTAAAATCGGAGAGCGGCTGTGCCCTTACAACTAATTATTCCACTGGCTAGCGTGGACGGGAGGGCCGGGGGAGGGAAAGGTAATTTCACAAGAAACAAGGCGTTTGACTCTTAATTAATAATTTACGTCAGCTTCAAGGGGATCACCGGAGCTTAGCTCTGCGCTGGGTGGATGAACTCACTAAATTCAGCTCTGCGCTAGGTGGATGAACTCACTAAATTCAGCTCTGCGTTGGGTGGATGAACTCACTAAATTCAGCTCTGCGCTGGGTGGATGAACTCACTAAATTCTGCGCTGGGTGGATGAACTCACTAAATTCGGCTCTGCGCTGGATGGATGAACTTACTAAATTCAGCTCTGCACTGGGTGGATGAACTCACTAAATTCAGCTCTGCGCTGGGTGGATGAACTCACTAAATTCTGCGCTGGGTGGATGAACTCACTAAATTCGGCTCTGCGCTGGATGGATGAACTTACTAAATTCAGCTCTGCACTGGGTGGATGAACTCACTAAATTCAGCTCTGCGCTGGGTGGATGAACTCACTAAATTCTGCGCTGGGTGGATGAACTCACTAAATTCGGCTCTGCGCTGGGTGGATGAACTCACTAAATTCGGCTCTGCACTGGGTGGATGAACTCACTAAATTCAGCTCTGCACTGGGTGGATGAACTCACTTAATTCAGCTCTGCACTGGGTGGATGAACTCACTAAATTCAGCTCTGCACTGGGTGGATGAACTCACTAAATTCAGCTCTGCACTGGGTGGATGAACTCACTTAATTCAGCTCTGCACTGGGTGGATGAACTTACTAAATTCAGCTCCGCACTGGGTGGATGAACTCACTAAATTCAGCTCTGCACTGGGTGGATGAACTCACTAAATTCAGCTCTGCGCTGGGTGGATGAACTCACTAAATTCAGCTCTGCGCTGGGTGGATGAACTCACTAAATTCAGCTCTGCACTGGGTGGATGAACTCACTACATTCAGCTCTATGCTGAGTGGATGAACTCACTACATTTAGCTCTATGCTGGGTGGATGAACTCACTACATTCAGCCTCTTTCTCTCTGTTTTGAGCTCCTTACTCATTTTGGACAAGTTCAGTTCTACCATCCCACTGGACCTGCAGCTTCATTTAGTATGCTGAGGGAGAGACCTTGCTCTGAATTGGTTATCAAATTTGTACATTATAAGATATCGACAAGGCGGCTGAGTGGAGTGCGGTGCTGGAGCAGGATAGCAGGAGGAGAGAGAGAGAGCAGGGGTTGATGAGATCTGCTACTGTATAGGCCCACCTGTCTGAGAGGACCTGAGAGGGGACTGGACTCTCTCTCTACCTCCCTCCCTCTCTCTCTCCCCCTCTACCTCCCTCCCTCTCTCTCTCCCTCTACCTCCCTCCCTCTCTCTCTCCCTCTACCTCCCTCCCTCTCTCTCTCTCTCTCCCTCCCTCTAACTCTCTCTAACACACTCTCTCTCTGTGGTGATGCACTGTGGAATACTGGGCTTAACTTTAATTTGAGGTCATATCAGTGGACATAGTTAATACTATCTGGTTTTTGTGTCTGGTTATAGTACAAACACAAACATCAACAGAGTGTGGACATCTCCATCGACATTGTCATGGCTCCAACCTACATCATACATCTCCTTTAAGCTACAGTACAAACTCAGAAAACCCTTCCAGAGCAGAGCACTACCCTTGGAGACATATAGTACTCCAGTCCTTCAGATCACTTCAACATCTCGGGACTACACCCTGGAGGC
The DNA here is from genome assembly GCF_965601325.2 of Salmo salar. Taxonomy (NCBI): domain Eukaryota; kingdom Metazoa; phylum Chordata; class Actinopteri; order Salmoniformes; family Salmonidae; genus Salmo; species Salmo salar. Next base: position 31,363,811 of record NC_138296.1, on the reverse strand, counting down.
CCCTAAGTCAGCTGGTTGTTGGAGTGGGTAGATACTTGTGTGTCTTTACTCCCTCCCTACTGTAACCAAACAGCCCGTCACAGACTGGTGAGGTCAGCAGAAGCCCCATCACCCCCTGACGATGTCACCAGGAGCCCCCGTCACAGCCTGGTGAGGTCAGCATGGGACCCATAGCCCACTGCATCATCAGGAGGACATCACTAGTGGTCTCTTTGTAGTAGCAGATGGTGACAGATGTCCCCTCTTCAAATAAACCTGCTTCTATTTCCAGTAAAAAGGAGTTCTGCCACCGTCCGCTCTCTAAAGCTGTTTGTTCTTGAGATAACTTTTTATTTACATAAATAAAAGTATATTCAGCACAAATAGGAAGCTATCGAGTGGCTAGCATTCTCAGAGGAATAAAATTGTCTGACGCTTCCTTCCTAATGATCAAAGGTGAAATTACTTCTAATTCTATGGAATTAGAGACAATTTATGACTTAAAGCCAATTTATGCTTGATCTGAAAATGTGGTCGGAGGCTTCGTATGGAGGGTGTGACGCAATTGCAGAGTCTCCAGAGGCATGCAGAGACCAAATCAAGCTCTGTACCGCATTGCCGTGTGCTCTCAAATGTTTTAACAATTCAGAGGGCTCTGTATAGCTCCGCATTGACATGATTGGTTGACAGCAGAGCTGTTGTGAAGGATGTTGTCAAGGAAGTGAGTTTGTGTTTATACAGGACCTCCCGCCCCAACTTACTGTCAACCAATCATGTCAATGTGGAGCTATACAAAGCCATCCCGCATTGTTAAAAAATTTGAGAGCACGAATGTTTCATCTGACTTCTGTGGAGGCCACATCGCAGTAAATGCTGTACGGTCACAGCAGACGTCGGATTGACCATGCAGAGCCTTTTACAACCTTTGTATATCATTGTTGTGTGGTTCAAACAATTCCTGACAGACACATACTGTAACATATTCTCTAGCACAATTCATCCAAGGCCCTTTTTTTCTATGTGCCCCAGTGTTTCAGAGGAGAATACCACAACTGGTTGGGCAGGAGAAAGGCGCATCTCTAGGGTCATCCATGCCACACAATGGTGCCGGAGGGGATGGCTGCTGTTTTACAGGCTCCTAACCAATTCTGCTATTTTGTGTGTTTTTTCACGTTGCTTGTAACTTATTTTTGTACATAATGTTTCTGCTACCGTCTCTTATGAACGAAAAGAGCTTCTGGATATCAGAACAGCGATTACTCACCTCAAACTGGACTAAGATTTTTTTCTTTAATGAGTCTGACGCGAAGGATATACTGCTGCTCCCAGACCAGGCCCAAATCCCTGTCATTCGCATGAAGAGGAGATGGAGATACAGGGGCCGCAGATCCGGGTGCCTTGTGAGAATTCGTTGGTGAGTGGGTAACCCGGCTCTACCATCCGTCCTATTGGCCAACGTGCAATCACTGGAGAATAAACTGGATGAACTCTGTTTGAGATATCCTACCAATGGGACATTAAAAACTGTAATATATTTTGTTTCACCGAGTTGGCTGAACGACGACATGGATAACATAGAGTTGGCTAGGTTTTCCGTCCAGCGGCAAGACAGTTACCTCCGGTAAGACGAGGGGTGGTAGTCTGTGTCAATTTGTCAATAACAGCTCGTGCGCAGTCTCTAATATTGAGGAAGTCTCTAGGTTTTGCTCACCTGAGGTAGAGTACATCATGATAAGCTGTAGACCACACTATCTACCAAGAGAGTTTTCATCTATATTTTCGTAGCTGTCTATTTACCACCGAAAACCGTTGCTGGCACTAAGACCGCACTCAACGAGCTGTATAAGGCCATAAGCAAACAAGAAAATGCTCATCCAGAAGCAGTGCTCCTAGTGACCTGGGGACTTTAATGCAGGCAAACTTAAATCCGTTTTACCTAATTTCTACCAACATGTCACATCTGCAACCAGTGGAAAAACAACTCTGGACAAGCTATGCTCCACGCACAGAGACCCGTACAAAGCTCTCCCTCGCAATCCATTTGGCAAATCTGACCATAATTCTATCCTACTGATTCCTGCTTATTCACAAAAACTAAAGCAGGAAGTACCAATGACTCGCTCAATACGGAAGTGGTCAGATGATGCGGATGCTAAGCTACAGGACTGTTTTGCTAGCACAAACTGGAATATGTTGGCTCCCGAGTGGCGCAGTGGTCTAAGGCACTGCATCTCAGTGCTAGAGGCATCACTACAGATCCTGGTTTGATTCCAGACTGTATCACAACTGGCCGTGATTGGGAGTCCCATAGGGCGGCGCACAATTGGCCCAGCTTTGTTTGGGTAGGCCGTCATTGTAAATACAAATTTGTTTTTAACTGACTTGCTTAGTTAAAAAAAATACAAATTCTGAGATTCATCCGATGGCATTGAGGAGTATACCACCTCACTCACCGGCTTCATCAATAAGTGCATTGATCATTTCGTCCCCACAATGACCGTACGTACATATCCCAACCAGAAGCCATGGATTACAGGCAACATTTGCACCGAGCTAAAGGCTAGAGTTGCTGCTTTCAAGGAGCAGGAAACTTATAAGAAATCCCGCTACGCCCTCCGACGAACCATCAAACAGGCAAAGCTTCAATACAGGACTAAGATTGAATCCTACTACACCGGCTCTGTGAAAGTTGGATGTGGCAGGGCTTGCAAACTATTACGGACAACAATGGGAAACCCAGCCGCAAGCTGCCCAGTGACGCGAGCCTACCAGACAGGCTATATGCAATTTATGCTCGCTTTAAGGCAAATAACACTGAAGCATGCATGAGAGCACCATCTGTTTCAGACGACTGTGTGATTACACTCTCCGTAGCCTTGTGAATCAACATTCACAAGGCCGCGAGCCAGACTGATTACCAGGACGTGTACTCAGAGCATGCGCGGACCAACTGGCAAGTGTCTTCACAAACATTTTCAAACTCTTTCTGACCGAGTCTGTAATACCTATGTGTTTCAAGCTGACCACTATGGTCCCTGTGCCCAAGAACACAAAGGTAACCTGCCTAAATGACTCACGTCTGTAGCCATGAAGTGCTTGAAAGGCTGGTCATGACTCACATCAACACCATCACCCGGATACCCTAGACCCACTCCAATTTGCATACCACCCCAACAGATCCACAGATGATGCAATCTCTATTGCACTCCACACTGCCCTTTCCCAACTGGACAAAAGGAACACCTATGTGAGAATTCTGTTAATTGACTACAGCTCAGCATTCAACACCATAGCACCCACAAAGCTCATCACTAATTTAAGGACCCTGGGACTAAACACCTCCCTCTGCAACTAGATCCTAGTCTTCCTGACGGGCCACCCCCAGGTGGTAAGGATAGGCAACAACACATGTGCTACGTTGATCCTCAGCATTCTTAGTCCCCTCCTGTACTCCCTGTTCACCCACGACTGTGCGGCCAAGCATGACACCATCATTAAGTTATCTAACAACACAGCGGTGGTAGGCCTGATCACCGACAACGATGAGACAGCCTATAGGGAGGAGGGCTGAGACCTGGCAGTGTTGTGCCAGGACAATAACCTCTCCCTTAACATGAGCATGACAAAGAAGCTGATCGTGGACTACAGGAAAAGGAGGGCCGAACACTCCCCTATTTACATCAATGGGGCTGTAGTAGAGTGGGTCGAGAGCTTCAAGTTCATCACCAACAAACTATTATTTTCCAAACACAGTGAAGAGGGCACGACAACGCGTATTCCCCCTCAAGAGACTGAAAAGATTTGGCATGGATCCCAGATCCTCAAAAAGTTCTACATCTGCACAATCGAGAGCCTCCTGACCGGCCTGGTATGGTAACTGCTCGGCATCCGACCGTAAGGCACTACAGCGGGTAGTGCGTATGGCCCAGTACATCACAGGGGCCAAGCTTCCTGCCATCCACAACCTATATACTAGGCAGTGTCAGAGGAAGGCCCAAAAACTTGTCAAAGACTCCAGCCACCCTAGTCATAGACTGCTCTCTCTGCTACCGCACGGCAAGCGGTACCGAAATGCTAAGTCTTGGTCCAAAAGGCTCCTTAATCGCTTCCCCAAAACATAAGACTGCTGAACAATGAATCAAATGGCTACCCGGACTATTTGCATTGACCCTCATCCTCCTCCCTTTATACTGCTGCTACTCGCTACTTATTATCTATGCATAGTTACGTTAGCCCTACCTACATGTACATATTACTTCAACTACTTCGACTAACCTGTACCCCCGCACATTTTTATTTTTATTTATTTCACCTTTATTTAACCAGGTAAGCTAGTTGAGAACAAGTTCTCATTTACAACTGCGACATGGCCAAGATAAAGCAAAGCAGTGTGACACAAACAACAACACAGAGTTACATATGGAATAAACAAGCGTACAGTCAATAACACAATAGAAAAAAAGAGTCTATATACAGTGTGTGCAAATGGCGTGAGGTAGGCAATAAATAGGCCATAGTAGCGAAGTTATTCACAATTTAGCATATTAACACTGGAGTGATAAATGAGCAGATGATGATGTGCAAGTAGAGATACTGGTGTGCAAAAGAGCAGAAAAGTAAATAAAAACAATATGGGGATGAGGTAGGTAGATTGGGTGGGCTATTTACAGATGGACTATGTACAGCTGCAGTGATCGGTTAGCTGCTCAGATAGCTGATGTTTAAAGTTAGTAAGGGAAATATAAGTCTCCAGCTTCAGCGATTTTTGCAATTCGTTCCAGTCACTGGCAGCAGAGAACTGGAAGGAAAGGCGGCCAAAGTAGGTGTTGGCTTTGGGGATGACCAGTGAGATATACCTGCTGGAGCGCATGCTAGTCGGGCGGGCGGGTGCGGGCAGTGAACGGTTGAAAAGCATGGATTTGGTTTTACTAGCGTTTAAGAGCAGTTGGAGGCCACGGAAGGAGTGTTATATGGCATTGAAGCTCATTTGGAGGTTAGTTAACACAGTGTCCAAAGAAGGGCCAGATGTATACAGAATGGTGTCGTCTGCGTCGAGGTGGATCAGGGAATCACCTGCAGCAAGAGCACCATCATTGATATATACAGAGAAAAATGTCGGCCCAAGAATTGAACCCTGTGGTACCCCCATAGAGACTGCCAGAGGTCCGGACAACAGGCTCTCCAATTTGACACACTGAACTCTGTCTGCGAAGTAGTTGGTGAACCAGGCGAGGCAGTCCTTAGAGAAAGCAAGGCTATTGAGTCTGCCGATAAGAATACGGTGATTGACAGAGTCGAAAGCCTTAGCCAGGTCGATGAAGATGGCTGCACAGTACTGTCTTTTATCGACGGCGGTTATGATATCGTTTAGTGCCTTGAGCGTGGCTGAGGTGCACCTGTGACCAGCTCGGAAACCAGATTGCACAGCGTAGAAGGTACGGTGGGATTCGAAATGGTCAGTGATCTGTTTATTAACTTGGCTTTCGAAGACCTTATGAAAGGCAGGGCAGGATGGATATAGGTCTATAACAGTTTGGGTCTAGAGTGTCACCCCCTTTGAAGAGGGGGATGACCGCGGCAACTTTCCAATCTTTAGGGATCTCGGACGATACAAAAGAGAGTTTGAACAGACTGGTAATAGGGGTTGCAACAATGGCGGCGGATAGTTTTAGAAATAGAGGGTCCAGATTGTCTAGTCCAGCTGATTTGTACGGGTCCAGGTTTTGCAGCTCTTTCAGAACATCTGTAATCTGGATTTGGGTGAAGGAGAAGCCGGGGAGGCTCGGGCAAGTAGCTGCGGGGGGGGCGAAGCTGTTGGCCGGGGCTGGGGTAGCCAGGAGGAAAGCATGGCCAACCGTAGAGAAATGCTTATTGAAATTTTCGATTATCATGGATTTATTGGTGGTGACCGTGTTACCTAGCCTCAGTGCAGTGGGCAGCTGGGAGGAGGTGCTCTTGTTCTCCATGGACTTTACGGTGTCCCAAAACTTTTTGGAGTTAGAGCTACAAGATGCAAATTTCTGTTTGATAAAGCTAGCCTTTGCTTTCCTGACTGACTGCGTGTATTGGTTCCTGACTTCCCTGAACAGTTGCATATCGCGGGGACTATTCGATGCTAGTGCAGTCAGCCACAGGATGTTTTTGCGCTGGTCAAGGGCAATCAGGTCTGGAGTGAACCAAGGGCTATATCTGTTCTTAGTTCTACATTTTTTGAAAGGGGCATGCTTGTTTAAGATGGTGAGGAAATGACTTTCAAAGAAGGACCAGGCATCCTCGACTGACGGGACGAGGTTAATATCCTTCCAGGATACCCGGGCCAGGTCGATTAGAAACAGAAGTGTTTTAGGGAACGTTTGACAGTGACTTCGTACCGGTACCCCCTGTATATAGCCTTTGTTATTTTGTGTTCCTTTTTTCACTTTTGTTTATTAGGTAAATATTTTCTTAACTCTTATTTTCTTCAAACTGCATTGTTGGTTAAGGGCTTGTAAGTAAGAATTTCACGGTAAGGTCTACATCTGTAAAATAGGATTTGACAATTGCGCTTGTGCAGAAAAGTGTTTTCTGTCTGTGGACAGGCAGCTTTGTGCCTGTCTGGTGATGTGTCACAGAGCACAATCTCCCTCTACCCATCATGCCTCTCTCTACTGCCGTATGTCAGTCAGGCAGGCAGCAGGGGATGCTGAGGGCCTGGGGGGCTGAGGGCGGCCTGAGGCTCAGTGCTGGGGTACTCGCTGGGTGGGCAGGAGAATGGCGCACCTCTAGGGTCATCCATGCCATGCCTGCGCATAACTCAAGCTGTTTTATAACCCGAGCAGGAAGTGACAGCCTGTCCATAATAACACCACTGGCCCTTTTCTCTGCCTCTTATCTAAAGCTCCTCTCATTCACTTTAGTGTGTCTGTCTAGCTCTTGTCTGTGGGAGGAATTATTGAAGTACAATAAGAATCCATTGTCCACAGGGAGGTGTTTTAATGTCTGTAACCTCTTGTTACACCGTGACCCTGCCTGCTCTTGTCTTGGACCTGGTCCGTCTTGTAAAAGAGTTTTGATCTCAATGAAACCTGGATAGATAAAGGTTAAACAAAACAATAAATACAGAAAATGAGAGACAGAGATATGGCTATAGCTTATCTGTGTTTGTGATGCCATAGTATAACTGTACTGTTTGTGACTGATTGATACTGTTTGCAGATGTGATTGAACCTGGAGACAGCAAGATAGAGAGGCACTAGGACTATAATGCACAGCTTTGCATTGGCAATCATCTAATGTGTTTGTGATGATACAGCATTGCTGTATTGTACCATATTTGTGTGGCCATGTACAGTCTGTGTCTCTCTGTCTCAGTTTGGAATGCTTTGGATGTATTGTTGTTGTACAGGGGGAGCATGGCTGGTGTTGTCCTGCTTAGTGAGGGATGAATCTGGGTGGACAAGGTCACTGACCGTGAAGGGAGGGCTGGGTATCTAAGAAAGATGACTCAGACTTTCTGACAAGATAAAAGAGGGGAAAAGAGCTGCATGTGGTTAAAATGACCTTCAGCCAGTCTCTTAACCTTAAATAACACAACACGCTGTGGAAAGACGCTCTGTTTAATATCTTACTTCAATATGAAGAGTTGAAAATACGAACACCTAAAATTGCACTGGCAACTAGATGTCAGATATGTAATGGTCCTATAGACTTCATAGTGGACAGGGGTAGAAAGGCTGGAGTAAAAACAGATCAGTGAGAACAGACCCTGATGCTCAACATATACATAAAGCTCATACAACACATAGCTGTATAAACATAGATCAGTCATGTAGCTGCAGATGCCCGGCCTATAACCAGAAAACATAGATCTGTGTAGATCAGAGTGCTGTCTGCAGCGTAACTTCATTGGGAGAAGCCCCAGGTAATACTTAAGACATCACACTGATGTTTCAGCACCATGGACAGGAACCACAACTAACACGGGAAAAATAGAAGACGTTTTCAGCACCATGGAAAGGGAGCGCAACTAATGCTAAAACCCACGAAAGTTGAGAGCCACTTCAGATCCTTGGACAGTACCTCAGATCTCTTACTGGGCGAATATTCCACACACCTCTGTTGGCCTATGGATCCTCTCTGTTGTTCCCATTTCATTTCCCCATAAACTTAGAATTGTAAAGCTAGAGTTAATACATTGGAAATCATGCTCTCTGACAACTACTGTATGTATAGTGGGTGACAATCTGTGGAGTGTGGAGGACATGTGCAACCTCTCAAGGTCTCTGAGAACTTGAGGCTTCTAGCCTATAGAAGTCCTTGTTCAATACGTGCCTGCCTCTCCAAAACTCTCCAAAAGCATCCCTATGGTGTGTGTGTGGTGTGTGTGTGTGTGTGTGTGTGTGTGTGTGTGTGTGGGTGGTGCGTGCGTGCGTGCGTGCGTGCGTGCGTGCGTGCGTGCGTGCGAAAGCGAGATTGTGAATGTGTAATATACAGTATTGACTTCGTTTTACCAGTACAATTCACTAGTAATCACTTGCATACTACTGCACCGAAACCCTTATCCATGCCTTCATCACCTCCCGACTAGACTACTGCAACACTCTCCTCCCTGGTATCCTCACCAAACTCACCAACAGATTCCAGCTGGTCCAGAACTATGCTGCCAGAATCCTCACCCGCACCAGATCAACTGAACACATCACACCAATCCTCATCAATCTACACTGTCTCCCTGTGCAATCCTGTATTGACTTTAAGACACTCCTCTTCACCGACAAAGCCCTCCACAACCTGGCATCCACCTACCTCTCTGACCTTTTCCCAGTCTATGCCCCCTCTCGCTCCATCCGCTCCTCCTCTGCTGGTCTCCTTGTCACCCCCTCATTCTGCCTCTCCACCATGGGTGCCCGGGCCTTCAGCTGCTCGGCACCCAGGCTCTGGAATGCACTACGCCCACACATACAATATGAAGCCACAGTCATCTCATTCAAATAACTCCTCAAAACACACCTCTTCATAGGAAGTCTATAACCTGTAGTCTGTAGTCTATGTAGTCTGTCCTACACTCCTTCTCAGTATCCATGTGTCCCCCCCAAACCCAAACCCTTACCCTAAACCCGTGCCTTTGCCTATTCCCAAACCTACCCCCTAAACCCAAACCCTTCCCTTTGCCTATTCCCAACCCCACCCCCTAAACCCTTACCCTAAACCCTTCCCTTTGCCAATTCCCAACCCCACCCCCTAAACCCAAACCCTTACCCTAAACTGGGTTTATATCCTCTACCCAAGCCCTCCCTCCTCATTTTATTTGTCCTGTTTTGTCTGGTCCTTTGATTTTAAATTGCACATTGATTGTTACACTTGATTTGATGTAAACCTACTGTTAACGGAAGATGTCCTTGACTGTCCTGAAAGGCGTCCACCAAAGAAAATGTATTATTCTTATTATTATTACTACTGTTACTCCTCCATCTATTCTACACTCTATCCATTTCAATCCCTCTCTTTCCCTCTGTTTTTCTCTGCCCCAACTCTTTCATTTAATTCTGTCTCTCACCATACTCTCTGTTCTCGTTGTATGCTGTTCTACACATTTCCCTCCTTCTCTTTTTCTATCCTATTCACACTAGGCTGTCCCTCACCCTGTATTTGACTGCTAACTCTCCCTTTCTGCACACTCTTCCTTATTCAGCCCTTTTGTAAGCCCAGTCATTATGAGCATGGGCACATGGAACACAGCTCTGTCTTTCTCTTTCTCTCTCGATCTCTGTGTGTGTGTGTGTGTGTGTGTGTGTGTGTGTGTGTGTGTGTGTGTGTGTGTGTGTGTGTGTGTGTGTGTGTGTGTGTGTGTGTGTGTGTGTGTGTGTGTGTGTGTGTGTGTGTGTGTGTGTGTGTGTGCATGTGTGTGTGTGTGTGTGTGTGCATGTGAACCTGGAGAAAGCACAATAACCCTTGATATTGCCTGTAAGGATCTAATGGTATTGCTATGAGACTAGTGTTGGGTTAATAGCCCTAATATAAACATTTAGCAAACAAATTAGTTGTAATAGGCTCTTGACTGTATAACACGGAATGCTCGAGCCATTTAGTCCATTAGAAACTTCCTGAATCCAATCTCTGAGCTGCATGTCATTGAATGAAAAATTGCTAAACCCTCGCCAAAAACGTACCGTAATTTCTCAGCATAGCAGTCAATTTCAAAGCACTCTGACTAAGACTGTTTATATTATTCATATCAACCAATGCATGGCATAGTAATTAATATTTGAGACGCTAAATCCATCACATCATTGTTGCTTTCTTCGTGTTGATAGTGTATTAATAACCTTATTTCCATCCAGACAGAGTGGGTTTATACACCCTAGAGACAAAGGCTACACACTGATATTGAGTGGGGCAGTACAATAGGGAAATCAGCTGAATTTGAATATAAATGCATGGTTTATCATTATTAATCCGAGCTCTATTGTGTAATAATTTGGATAATTTATTAATTGCTCTATAATTTATCAATGTCATGCTGCTAATGAATTACCCAAGATTCCCTGCTGAGAGATGTGGTGCGCCACAGTTTTTAGATAGGCAACATGGTAGAATATTGATAGAAACTGCACTCCAATTAATTACATCATTAGTGCAATCCTGCTGCGTTTGAGAGTATGTGGCAAGCATGTGTGAACATACACCTTGAAGCGTAAACATGCTCTCCGACTCCTAAAATCTCTTTCTTAGATGGGAGGAAATGGAAGGGGAACATTTATTCAATTGGTCAAGTAATAGGGCCAATGTCATCTATTAATAATATGTCTTTACGACCCAAATCCTTTGTAACACGTGCAAATGTTCAATCAATGAAGAAAAATAATTTTGAGACAGTGGTACATTTGGCCTAATGATGACTTTTATTTTGAATTGTCCATAATCTCATTTTAATTTCACATAGGCTAAACAGTGGCATATGTATTTATTTAAAATAGGTTACCTACTTTAAGATGTACTCTCAAACGTTTGTATCATTTCAGCCAGTAGTTTTGAAAGTGGTGCTCAAGAGCCAAAAGTTGTCCCCGTTTTTTGTTTACTACCTCATCAAATTGTGTACCAAGTCATCTATTTCGTGTAATATGTTACATCAAAGACAGTACAGTATGTAGGCAGAAACTGCTTCTCCAATAGAAATCCCTAATCACACTTATAGGCAATGCCATGGTGATGTTGGCTAGTGGGCTGAAACACGTCACTGGGTCTAAGGGGAACTGCCATGTGCTGGCCGTCAAATCAAAGGCAGTGCTTCGATATAATGTTGGTTTTGAGGAAAATGAAAAGGTGTCAGTTTGTCACTTTCACGAGGTTGGAGTAATAATATGTCCAACTACTTAAGACGTTGGCTCGAATCCAGGTTGTGCCTTTAGATTTCAAGAAAATGAACAACTAAGGAAGAAAATGTCACTTCTCTCACTGACTTCTCAAACCCCAGCCTGCTCTGCTTGGTTTGTTTCGCAAGTGTTCCCAGGAAGTCTTGCGATGTTGCACCTCTGGGTTTAGAAACTCTGTGGTTACATCCTGCAATATATATATATTTTTTTTTATTTTTTTTACAATTCGTATGATATGTTAAGAATCCAATTCTTACTATATTTTACGAATTTGTTGTGCTTAAAGTCCTGGATTAGGCAACTACCCAGTGGGCAAAAACTGGTTTAATCAACTTGTTTCCACGCCATTTCAATCAAATAAATCAATGTGATGACATTGAATCAATGTGGAAAACGGATTGGATTTGAAAAAAATAATCAACATAAGGGGATTCCGTCTTTTTCACCTAACTTTTAACCTGAATCCAATGACATGGTGACATGTTTTGTTGATTTCACCTTGACTTTACATTAGTTGCCAACTCAACGATAACTAGACGTTGAACTGACATCTGTGCCCAGTGGGTAATAACTCTTTGAATACTTTATTATAGCCTACAATTCACCTGTAGACTACAGTCTTTGTTCAGTCAGAAGCGCCCAAGGTTATTCCGTGTGTGTGCCTTTACAAAGCCACAAGGTCGGCCGCTCTGACACAAAGGTGTCACAACAGAACACAACACATCAAAGAAGCAACCTTGCGACAACACTTGAATTTAGCCTACGTCATTCAGTTTTTGTTCTTGATGCTACAATTTGCCTCTAAATTTGCCAAATTAGATTGTTGCTCTATATACCGATATACATGTAAAGCATGATGACGTAAATTTGTTTAGAATATTAAAGTCTAGGCTAAAATTGTGCACACAACATGGTCAATAAACATGCCCAATAAGGCACTTAGTTTCATCTTGATGTTAGTCATGTTTATCTCATTAAAAGCGTTTAATTTACCAGGACTCTAAATCCTGTGGTAATTGCAGATCATTAATCACAACATAATTTTGATTGAGTATACATCAGGTTGCACAGTGTGGTACCTGAAATGCCATAGGCTACAGTGCACTAACGTCGAATTGTGTTGCCTGCAATAATCAGCTAGTGGTCAATAAAAAATTATAGAAATTCCTTTTTTTTTTGTCAACCTTGCACAATGAAACATTAAAATATTGACCAGACATTACCTGTATGGGGGACACGTTGCACTGTGTCTCATGCCATATTCGTCTCGGCTTTGTACCGTTATTAAGTTATCGTTCAATTTTTTTGGTTCTAACATATAGTAATGAACGGTCAAAGAGAGTCCCCTTTCGTTGTCCATCAACACATAACTTCATCAATGGATAGAATACGCTTCAACCGAGGAACTCCAATATGGAGCTTCGAGGCACACTTAATGTACGGGACCGTTGTCCGTGGCGCAGCATGCTATCCATGGCAACCGCTCACAGCGTACCCACTCACGCGGGTCTCTGCCCTGGGAGAGCGAACCTTGTCGGGTCCAGTAGCTCGTGCGACACCGTACGCACGGTTAATTCCCTTCACTTTTCGACAAACAAATGAGTGGCACATGTCTGAAGGAAGAGGTAGCCTAGTAACGACGGGGGTGAATGGACATGGAACTATGGACACAGACACACATATGACTGGTGTAACTTTTTTACACTGCTGGGCACCGCCGCCCCTTCTTGCTTACCAAGCACGCTGTTCCGTTAAGGAGAAGCAAGATAAAGCCGTGGTTGGAACGCATTTTTCTGCCGCGCGCAGTGCCTCAGATTCCCGCTTCAGCCCGAAGTCAGCTTTCCTTCACGAAGACGCTATTCCTTCCGTACTGTATTCCCCAAAGCTAAGATACGGTCCCATGTCCAACGCAGGCTCAGCTGCTACACCTGGGCACCTTCAACACGCGCCTGTTCTTTTACTTTTCCCGGGTTTGAGTCCAATCACTTCAACATTGGAAATCCATGAGAATGTACCGCATTACCATCCACGAAAAATAGTGTATGCAATTCCTGCTCAACCTGCAACAGTGTGAGTGAGAATGAAGTAGATCATATCTGTTCGGCTGTATCAGTGTATATCCACGGGGGTGAAGCCAAGTTGATGAATGGAATCCTTGGCGTTGCTCATATCAGCGTGTGTGGACTGACAAGGAATCGAATCCTGGCATTGACGTTTAAACAGTCTCTCTCTCTCTCTCCCTACCCCTCATGCGTGTGGCCCCAACTATCTCTCTTTCATCCCCTCACACTATTTCTCATCAGCAGCACTAGCGTTCTGGGAGGGGGGGGGGGGGGGGGGGGGGCAGTACTCCTGTGACAACAATTTTGGATCCCCTTGTGGCCCCCCTAAATGTGGAGTAGGAAATAATTTTTACATAACACATTTTTGCTATCATTCTTTTTTTATATCCCTTATTAGACAGTGGCAACGCGGAACACTAATTTAACCCACACATTTTCTAGAGGGACGGCTTTAGGCGGAACACAACACTATCGTACCACATGCATCTGCAAGTTTGCCTGCAATGCAGTGAAGAAAACGATATGACAACAATAACGTCTAATGTAACTGGCCCCTCTAACAGTACAAGTGGCCCCAGCTTGGCCCCCCCAGTTGAAATGGTCTAGAGCCGCCACTGATCAGCAGTCAAGCAGAATATAGTCAAACCCACTGTGGTTCTACTAAACTAATTGACTGGTTTGCACTTTTGCACACATTATGTCAGTGGAACCAAGCATGTCATTATGTATGATAATGATGGCTGCTGTTTGGAAACCCATTTTATCCATTTAGGGAATTAAGCTATTGATGCAAATGATTGGAATCAACTTTTCTATGATCTTCTGTAGACTAACAGACTGTCCCTGACCATTGTGGTTCACCTGCTGTGTGCAACAGGTGGTGATCATGACCATGTCACAGTCACATTTCTCAGTGTTAACCAATGCCACCACACATGGGGCATACATAACGTTTTCCTCATTGACATCTGAAGGACAGGAACTGACCTTTTTGGTTAGGGCCGGTTCTGACTTTGTTATGCCAGTCCCAAAGCTGAATTGATCCCTTTTCATTCTGATGGACACAGGAACGCTGTGAGCAGCTTGTTTGGCCCTGATGTAGTTTCCTGCAGGGTGTCTAGTCAATCTACAGCCTTGTTGAAGCTTATTGATGTACACAGTGAGCCTGGAGAGCACACGTGCGTCACCCGGTGCTGTGTGATTAATAAAAACACTTCCTATAACACAGTTCATTAGGAGCAGGTTAATGGGCCGGACTACTGGATATCTGGGCATTTCAGCATATTACTGCTGCTGCTCACTGCTCGACTCTACTTCCACTTCATTAGATAGAAACATAAAGTTCTGTCTGTCTGGTTCAGTCGGTCCGGTTCAGTCTGCCTGTCTGTCTGGTTCAGTCGGTCCGGTTCAGTCTGTCTGTCTGTCTGGTTCAGTCGGTCCGGTTCAGTCTGCCTGTCTGTCTGGTTCAGTCGGTCCGGTTCAGTCTGTCTGTCTGTCTGGTTCAGTCGGTCCGGTTCAGTCTGCCTGTCTGTCTGGTTCAGTCGGTCCGGTTCAGTCTGTCTGTCTGTCTGGTTCAGTCGTTCCGGTTCGGTCTGTCAGTCTGTCTGTCTATCCGTCTACCTTTTCTTCTATCTGATAGATGATATATTTTCCTCAGCTTCCTGCTTTCCTCTGGATCTCTAATGTTACTCTACCCTTTGACCTTTGAACTTTGGAGTTATCTGTATCTGCTAATTCAGCTTGTTTGGCTATCTATTAAGGCGATGTTACAGGGTTAATTGATCTCAGTTCAGGGGTTAATTAGCTATAAATCTGTGATGGCCAGAGACTCTACCCTCATACAAGACTGAGTTCAGAGGTGAGAGGTCACTGGAGGATAAGGTCTCTGTGGAGTGTGTCAATCAGCCATATGACTGAGACACACACACACACACACACACACACACACACACACACACACACACACACTCAATAGTCCCCCTTTCTATTCTCATTACGCACCAGTAAATGCTGATGAAGGTTAAGAATGAGTACCCAGGCTCAGGAGGGCTCTAGATGTCTGTTAGATTATTTTAGACTCTATAAACTTCCCTCTTTTTAATTGTATTCTGCCTCAGAGGCGGCCCTGTGTACCAGAGAGGGTCATGGAAGAAGCAACAACCCGTCTATAAAGGGATATCAGCTCCCCAACCCGCTATCTAGTAGAACACCAGCCATAATAAAGTGTCTTTAAATCAGCACTGTTTCATTCATACACACGCATTCACCACCACACATTGTTATAGGCCCATCACTCAGTTTCTTTACTCACTCAAGATAAGCAGAGGCTGAATGCTAAAATAAGTCGTCATGCTACACCAGGGAACAGCATGTGTAACAATATATTCTTCCAGTCTAGTTTTATTCAAGACTTGAATCAGAATGCCAGACAGAAATGTGTGTTTGTGTAATATGTACTGATTCTACTTTTCTTCCAGACTCCAACAATAGTGCTCTATCATGTAATCCTATTTCACTGTATAATTCAATTTCAATGAGGCGCTGCAAGCGACAGCCAGGCAGAGGGAGCATGGTGAGAGCTGGTCTGGGGCGTGCTGGTGTGATCAGTGATGTGTGGGCGACCTCTAGTGTCCAGGTTTGGACACACCCTGCTGACATAGTGGTTTAACTAAGGGTCAAACTCAAGCTATCAGATCCAATGTTTTGGTTAATACTATATACTGAAACATTTATCATTTTAACTGAATGTTGCGCTTACTAAGTACATTTGTGTCTTAGTTTAGTCCAGTCAACAGTCTTTAGAAAACAGTAGCCAAATTGATCAGTTGACACTAGGGGGAGCTATTGTAGCATGTGAATCTGTCAGGCATTTACCGACAGTGAGGCTGCCAAAATAATGAAAACACTTGAGTAAATGAGGGATACAAAGTATATTGAAAGAAGGTGCTTCCACACAGGTGTGGTTCCTGAGTTATTTAAGCAATTAAAATCCCATTATGTTTAAAAATGTTGGGCAGGGCATTATTTTGGCTACCATGGTTATGCCCCCATAGGATGACAATGCCCCTATCCCCAGTCCACGAGTACTCAAATCAAATCAATTTGTATTTGTCACATGCGCCGAATACAACAGGTGTAGACCTTAGAGTGAAATAATTACTTACAAGCCCTTAACCAACATTGCATTTTTAAGAAAATCCCCCCCAAAAGTAAGAGATACAAATAACAAATGATTAAAGAGCAGCAGTAAATGATGATAGCAGGGCTATATACAGGGTGTACTCACTACATGATTTGATGAGCATGAAAACGATGTAAACCACATGTCATGGCCATCTCAGTCACCGGATCTCAACCCAATTGAACACATTTGGGAGATTCTGGAACGGTGCCTGAGACAGTGTTTTCCACCACCGTCAACAAAACACCAAATGATGGAATTTCTTGTGGAAGAATAATATTGCATCCCTCCAATAGAGTTATAGACACTTGTAGAATCTGTGCCAAGGTGCATTGAATCTGTTCTGGCTCGTGGTGGCCCAACGCCCTATCAAGACACTTTATGTTGATGTTTCCTTTAGTTTGGCAGTTACTTGTATGTGTAGTGTAGAGGTGCATCTGACATGGGCTAACTTAATATGTTACATGAACAAGGTAACATTTTTATTTTATCTGTCAATGTGCCCTTGAGCAAGGCATTTCACCCTAATTGCTCCTCCTGTAAGTTGCTCTGGATAACAGTGTCTGCGAAATGACTAAAATGTAAAAGGCAGTGGTGGAAAAATACTTTAAACTACTACTTAAGTCGTTTTTTAGGGTATCTGTACTTTACTTTACTATTTATTTTTGCCAACTTTTACTTTTACTACACTAAATTCCTAAAGAAAATAATGTACTTTTTACTCCATACATTTTCCCTGACACCCAAAAGTACTTGACAGGAATATGGTCCAACTCACTCACTTATCAAGAGAACATCCCTGGTCTGCCTCTGATCTGGAGGACTCACTAAACAGAGAACATTCCTGGTCATCCCTACTGCCTCTGATCTGGAGGACTCACTAAACAGAGAACATCCCTGGTCATCCGTACTGACTCTGATCTGGAGGACTCACTAAACACAAATGCTTTGTTTGTAAATGAATGTCAGTGTTGTAGTGTGCCCCTGGCTATCTGTACATTTAAAAAAAACTAGAAATTGTGCTGTCTGGTTTACATAATATAACGAATTAGCAATTATAATTACTTTTACTTTTGATACTTAAGTACATTTTAGCAATTGCATTTACTTTTGATATACACTGCTCAAAAAAATAAAGGAAACACTTAAACAACACAATGTAACTCCAAGTCAATCACACTTCTGTGAAATCAAACTGTCCACTTAGGAAGCAACACTGATTGACAATACATTTCACATGCTGTTGTGCAAATGGAATAGACAACAGGTGTAAATTATAGGCAATTAGCAAGACACCCCCAATAAAGGAGTGGTTCTGCAGGTGGTGACCACAGACCACTTCTCAGTTCCTATGCTTCCTGGCTGATGTTTTGGTCACTTTTGAATGCTGGCGGTGCTTTCACTCTAGTGGTAACATGAGACGGAGTCTACAACCCACACAAGTGGCTCAGGTAGTGCAGCTCATCCAGGATGGCACATCAATGCGAGCTGTGGCAAGAAGGTTTGCTGTGTCTGTCAGCGTAGTGTCCAGAGCATGGAGGCGCTACCAGGAGACAGGCCAGTACATCAGGAGACGTGGAGGAGGCCGTAGGAGGGCAACAACCCAGCAGCAGGACCGCTACCTCCGCCTTTGTGCAAGGAGGAGCAGGAGAAGCACTGCCAGAGCCCTGCAAAATGACCTCCAGCAGGCCACAAATGTGCATGTGTCTGCTCAAACGGTCAGAAACAGACTCCATGAGGGTGGTATGAGGACCCGACGTCCACAGGTGGGGGTTGGCTTACAGCCCAACACCGTGCGGGACGTTTGGCATTTGCCAGAGAACACCAAGATTGGCAAATTCGCCACTGGCGCCCTGTGCTCTTCACAGATGAAAGCAGGTTCACACTGAGCACATGTGACAGACGTGACAGAGTCTGGAGACGCCGTGGAGAACGTTCTGCTGCCTGCAACATCCTCCAGCATGACCGGTTTGGCGGTGGGTCAGTCATGGTGTGGGGTGGCATTTCTTTGGGGGGCCGCACAGCCCTCCATGTGCTCGCCAGAGGTAGCCTGACTGCCATTAGGTACCGAGATGAGATCCTCAGACCCCTTGTGAGACCATATGCTGGTGCGGTTGGCCCTGGGTTCCTCCTAATGCAAGACAATGCTAGACCTCATGTGGCTGGAGTGTGTCAGCAGTTCCTGCAAGAGGAAGGCATTGATGCTATGGACTGGCCCACCCGTTCCCCAGACCTGAATCCAATTGAGCACATCTGGGACATCATGTCTCGCTCCATCCACCAACGCCACGTTGCACCACAGACTGTCTAGGAGTTGGCGGATGCTTTAGTCCAGGTCTGGGAGGAGATCCCTCAGGAGACCATCCGCCACCTCATCAGGAGCATGCCCAGGCGTTGTAGGGAGGTCATACAGGCACGTGGAGGCCACACACACTACTGAGCCTCATTTTGACTTGTTTTAAGGACATTACATCAAAGTTGGATCAGCCTGTAGTGTGGTTTTCCACTTTAATTTTGAGTGCGACTCCAAATCCAGACCTCCATGGGTTGATAAATTGGATTTCCATTGATTATTTTTGTGTGATTTTGTTGTCAGCACATTCAACTATGTAAAGAAAAAATTATTTAATAAGATTATTTCTTTCATTCAGATCTAGGATGTGTTGTTTAAGTGTTCCCTTTATTTTTTTTAGCAGTATATTTAAAACCAAGTACTTTTAGACTTTTACTCAAGTAGTTTTTTACTGGGTGACTTTTACTTGAGTCATTTTCTATTAACATATCTTTACTTTGACTCAAGTATGACTTTTGAGTTCGTTTTCCACCACTGGTAAAAGGGAGAAAGAAGAGTGGAGAAGTGTAATTGTAAGGATAAAGGAAAGAGGATGGAAGGAGGTCTAAATCTCCAGCTCTGTTGAGGCTCAGGCTCCATTAATCCTGATAGATCCTTCCTTTATTTATGTTTCATTTCCTCCTCTCTTCCTCTGAGAGAGCAAGGGAAAGAAAACCCACCGGCCGTGGCTCCACCTCTACTCTCTCTTTCACTTTCCCATAACCACCGCTGGTCCCTGCTCTCACAGCCTTCCGTCTTTCTATGTGGTTTGTGAAAGATTGTGTCTGTGCATTGAGTGCCTATGTGTGTTTCCTTTGTGTTTCCCCAGAGGTCTATTTTTCCCGAAGCTGTCCCATGTTGAGTATCAGCCCCCTGTCTCCAGGGGGGGGCAGTGCCCTTGTGACAACAATTTTGGACCCCCTTGTGGCCCCCCTAAATGTGGAGTAGGAAATAATTTTTACATAACTAATCTTTGCTATCGTTCTTCTTTTACATCCGTTATTAGACAGTGGCAACGCGAAACACTAATGATTATGAACATGGTCTTTTGCCTGCGAATGCCTGCAATGCAGTGAAGAAAACGATATGACAACAATAACGTCTAATGTAACTGGCCCCCCTAACAGTACAACTGGCCCCAGCTTGCCCCCCCCCCCCCCCCCCCCCCCCCCCCAGTTGAAATGTCTAGAACCGCCACTGCCTGGCTCTGCCTGCAAATCTAATAGAAAGTTAATGTTGGGTATGTGGACCACGGTGGGTTAATTGAGTCTAATAGAAAGTTAATGTTGGGTATGTGGACCACGGTGGGTTAATTGAGTCTAATAGAAAGTTAATGTTGGGTATGTGGACCACGGTGGGTTAATTGAGTCTAATAGAAAGTTAATGTTGGGTAAGTGGACCACGGTGGGTTAATGGAGTCTAATAGAAAGTTAATGTTGGGTATGTGGACCACGGTGGGTTAATTGAGTCTAATAGAAAGTTAATGTTGGGTATGTGGACCACGGTGGGTTAATTGAGTCTAATAGAAAGTTAATGTTGGGTATGTGGACCACGGTGGGTTAATTGAGTCTAATAGAAAGTTAATGTTGGGTAAGTGGACCACGGTGGGTTAATGGAGTCTAATAGAAAGTTAATGTTGGGTATGTGGACCACGGTGGGTTAATGGAGTCTAATAGAAAGTTAATGTTGGTTAGTGGACCATGGTGGGTTAATTGAGTCTAATAGAAAGTTAATGTTGGGTATGTGGACCACGGTGGGTTAATGGAGTCTAATAGAAAGTTAATGTTGGTTAGTGGACCATGGTGGGTTAATTGAGACAACAGGAGAACAAAAGATTTTGAAAGCTTGTCATCTTTTTTCTTCTGTTTTTGTCTTAGGAGTGGATTACTTCCAGACATACTGACAGTCCGACCCAGTGCTCTGTGAAATAACTCCTTTAATTTCAGACATTTTTAGTTTTCTCTTGTTCTGTGAAATCTATAGTCCAGATAGAGCTGTTACTGTGTGTAGCAGAGCCAGAGGCATATACAGAGAAAGATGGAGAGACAGGGAAGAAGTGAATGGGAGGCATATAGAGAGAAAGATGGAGAGACAGGGAAGAAGTGAATGGGAGGCATATAGAGAGAAAGATGGAGAGACAGGGAAGAAGTGAATGGGAGGCATATAGAGAGAAAGATGGAGAGACAGGGAAGAAGTGAATGGGAGGCATATAGAGAGAAAGATGGAGAGACAGGGAAGAAGTGAATGGGAGGCATATAGAGAGAAAGATGGAGAGACAGGGAAGAAGTGAATGGGAGGCATATAGAGAGAAAGATGGAGAGACAGAAGAAGTTAATACGCTCACCCCCATGTGCTTCTGATCAACATCTTGTTCATAATACCTCAGTCTATGTCTGGTGTTTAGTGTCTAGTTTAAGTGTCTGGTGTTAGTATCTCATAGCGTCTCGGCGTCGCGTTGATGTTTGTTTGGGTTTACACACTATGGGAGAGAGAAGTGCTCAGTCTTAACACTAGAGGGTTATTCTTATTCCACCTCTGCTCAGTTTAAACTGTTTAACCTCCCTCTAATACCAAAAACAAACATCTCCTGGAGGGGAGGTAGCTTTCCATCCCCCCTTGAGGGTTTGCTGCTGAGGTTCATTCAAACTCCGTTATGTCTCTATTGAGTGACACTGCTTAAACCAATCTGGCATTTTCACGACCTTTAACCCTAAACATGGGAACTACTCAGCTCACAAGCATTTCCTGGTTGGTTACTAAAACCATGCATCACCGTGGTGTCACCCAGGGCGTGTACTCAGTCCATTTGGATTTTTGTCACAGGCTCTTCTATGGGAAATCCATTTAACCAGGTAGCATGCTAATCAACGTGACTGATTTTCCTCATATGTAATGGAGGATAGTTCAGTCCGATGCCCTTCTCTCAGATAATAACTATGTGTGACAAGGTTACAATGCTAGTGATTTGGAGTGGTAATAACCTCTGTTGATTTAAAAGAGATGGAATTCCAGTCTGTTCATAATAGAGATTTGTCAGCATCACCTCTCTCCATGTGGAGGATCATCATCACTCAGCCCCTTCCCTCACCACATCCTCCTGACATGCACAATCACAAACCACAGAACAGGTGAGCCCTTGTTCTAATGGCCTAGTCGTTGTTCTTCGGGCTCTGGTCAACACCTGATAACCATTAAAAAGCAGTGGTCTCCAAATTGTCTTATGTTCATTCCATGATCCATATTCTGATCTTATCTAAGTTAGTGCTCAGTTCTATGGTGTCAATGACGTTTCCATAGTTCCCATCTGATCAAAGTATGGCCCTGCTCAGCTGGGATGCTCTGTGGCTCACAGACAGAGAAGGTCACCGGGTGGGGCTTAGGGACCATGGTGTGAAGGTGTCAGACTTCAAGGTCTGTCTGAGCACCCTGTGTCACCTGGCATTGTGGTCCAGACTGGGGGGATAGAGGGCGATGCAGCAGGGTGCCTTCAGGGGGTGGACTGGCACCCTTTGAAGCTGGTTGGTTTGAGACGCTGTAGCTGTATGGCCTCCATAGGAACGCTACCCTGCTTCCAAACCCCATGTGATCCCAGAGTAACATGAGAGGTTGTGTAGCAGCCAGTCAACGACGGACAGACTCGCCTGATTGGTCGGAACAGGAAGCAACCGTGAACCAGGGGTCAGAAACAGAACACTTTTCTCAGAGCGGTGACTATTGGATTAGTGTTTTATGTAGACCAGAAAGCCAGAGGAGCATAGATAAACAAACACACAGTCACCACGCACGCACACACACGCACGCACACACACACACATACACTACATTTTCTCCCCCTGCTGTGCCTGTGAAGTTTACTCTGTTTTCTCTCATACACAGTCACAGGTTAATGCAACATAATGCAACACAAAATATGGCAGTGACGTTTTGATTTTGATTTCATGGTCGGGGCAGATGCGTATAAATGAAAATGGACATGTGAAGTACACTAATAGCTGTTCAATAGTTGAGTCACACTGTCCACCACATTTCCCTTTCAATATTTACATGCACTTCTTTCTTTTTTTGTGCACAGCCTGCCAAAGCCAGACGTCTCCACTTCAGGGAGATGAATAGAAACATCCAGGTTTATTGCACTCTGTCTCTTTACCTCTCTCCCCCTCACTCTGTCTCTTTACCTCTCTCCCCCTCACTCTGTCTCTTTACCTCTTCCCCCTCACGCTGTCTCGTTACCTCTCTCCCCCTCACTCTGTCTCTTTACCTCTCTCCCCCTCACGCTGTCTCTTTACCTCTCTCCCCCTCACGCTGTCTCTTTACCTCTCTCCCCCTCACGCTGTCTCTTTACCTCTCTCCCCCTCACGCTGTCTCTTTACCTCTTTCCCCCCTCACGCTGTCTCTTTACCTCTCTCCCCCTCACTCTGTCTCTTTACCTTTCTCCCCCTCACACTACCTCTCTCCCTCTCACACTGTCTCTTTACCTCTCTCCCCCCCTCACTCTGTCTCTTTACCTCTCTCCCCCTCACTCTGTCTCTTTACCTCTCTCCCCCTCACGCTGTCTCTTTACCTCTCTCCCCCTCACTCTGTCTCTTTACCTTTTCCCCTCACTACCTCTCTCCCTCTCACACTGTCTCTTTACCTCTCTCCCCCTCACTCTGTCTCTTTACCTCTCCCCCTCACCTGTCTCTTTACCTCTCTCCCCCTCACTCTGTCTCTTTACCTCTCTCCCCTCACTCTGTCTCTTTACCTCTCCCCCTCACTCTGTCTCTTTACCTCTCTCCCCCTCACTCTGTCTCTTTACCTCTCTCCCCCTCACACTGTCTCTTTACCTCTCTCCCCCTCACACTGTCTCTTTACCTCTCTCCCCCTCACTCTCTCTTTACCTCTCTCCCCCTCACTCTGTCTCTTTACCTCTCTCCCCCTCACTCTGTCTCTTTACCTCTCTCCCCCTCACTCTGTCTCTTTACCTCTCTCCCCCTCACTCTGTCTCTTTACCTCTCTCCCCCTCACTCTGTCTCTTTACCCCTCTCCCCCTCACACTGTCTCTTTACCTCTCTCCCCCTCACTCTGTCTCTTTACCTCTCTCCCCCTCACACTGTCTCTTTACCTCTCTCCCCCTCACACTGTCTCTTTACCTCTCTCCCCCTCACTCTCTCTTTACCCCTCTCCCCCTCACACTGTCTCTTTACCTCTCTCCCCCTCACTCTGTCTCTTTACCTCTCTCCCCTCACACTGTCTCTTTACCTCTCTCCCCCTCACACTGTCTCTTTACCTCTCTCCCCCTCACTCTCTCTTTACCCCTCTCCCCCTCACACTGTCTCTTTACCTCTCTCCCCCTCACTCTGTCTCTTTACCTCTCTCCCCCTCACACTGTCTCTTTACCTCTCTCCCCCTCACACTGTCTCTTTACCTCTCTCCCCCTCACTCTCTCTTTACCTCTCTCCCCCTCACTGTCTCTTTACCCCTCTCCCCCTCACTCTCTCTTTACCTCTCTCCCCCTCACTACTGTCTCTTTACCTCTCTCCCGCCTCACTCTCTCTTTACCTCTCTCCCGCCTCACTGTCTCTTTACCTCTCTCCCCCTCACCTGTCTCTTTACCCCTCTCCGCCTCACTCTCTCTTTACCTCTCTCCGCCTCACTCTGTCTCTTTACCTCTCTCCGCCTCACTCTCTCTTTACCTCTCGCCGCCTCACTGTCTCTTTACCTCTCTCCCCCTCACTCTCTCCCTCTCACTCTCTCTTTATCTCTCTCACGCCTCACTCTCTCTTTACCTCTCTCCCGCCTCATTCTCTCTTTACCTCTCTCCCGCCTCACTCTCTCTTTACCTCTCTTCTGCCTCACTCTCTCTTTACCTCTCGCCGCCTCACTCGTCTCTTTACCTCTCTCCGCCTCACTCTCTCTTTACCTCTCGCCGCCTCACTGTCTCTTTACCTCTCTCCGCCTCACTCTCTCTTTACCTCTCTCCGCCTCACTGTCTCTTTACCTCTCTCCCTCTCACTCTCTCTTTACCTCCCTCCGCCTCACTGTCTCTTTACCTCTCTCCCCCTCACTCTCTCCCTCTCACTCTCTCTTTATCTCTCTCCCGCCTCACTCTCTCTTTACCTCTCTCCCGCCTCATTCTCTCTTTACCTCTCTCCCGCCTCACTCTCTCTTTACCTCTCTTCTGCCTCACTCTCTCTTTACCTCTCGCCGCCTCACTCTGTCTCTTTACCTCTCTCCGCCTCACTCTCTCTTTACCTCTCGCCGCCTCACTGTCTCTTTACCTCTCTCCGCCTCACTCTCTCTTTACCTCTCTCCGCCTCACTGTCTCTTTACCTCTCTCCCTCTCACTCTCTCTTTACCTCCCTCCCCCTCACTCTCTCTTTACCTCTTTCCCCCTCACTCTGTCTCTTTACCTCTCTCCCGCCACACTCTATTTTTCCACTGATGAGCGTCCAGCTCACATCCCTTCTCTGTTCCTAAGTGAGATGAGACACATGGAGCAGGTCAATGTCACTGCAGGTTTTTTGTCATCAAGTCAAAGCAGAACAGTTTGTGTGCAGGACAGAGCAGAGCGGAGCAGAGAGCCAGCCCAACTCTAATGGGCGCCATAATTAAAAAAGCTTTTAGAGCAGGGTGTGCCTCTGGGAGAGGGGGCAGGGTGCGGGGGGGTTGGGGGGGGGGGGGTGAGTGATCAGAGCAGGGCAATTTCAGATTAAAAACACAGACTCATCTATGGACAGGAAGGGAGGGGTTGAGGAGAGCTATAGGATGGCTTCAGACTTTGTCTTAGTGGCTCGATCTGTTTTTACACAGATATTG
Organism: Salmo salar; assembly: GCF_965601325.2. NCBI lineage: Eukaryota > Metazoa > Chordata > Actinopteri > Salmoniformes > Salmonidae > Salmo > Salmo salar. The sequence goes on along the minus strand of NC_138296.1, from coordinate 31,338,110 downwards.
GTGTGGGGTCATAGTGATATCTCTAATAATGTCCACCACTAGAGGGAGTTTAAGACTGCACCATGAGAACACTGCAGCTGCTTCATTCCGTAATATACAGTATCAATCCCATGACGTAATTACCAGTATGTTGATTATAGGCCCAGACCCATAGCCACAGGGCCCCCAATCAAACTCTTCGTGTTTGCATGTCCAGACAACGTTTATTTTGCTTGCAAACCACTGTAAATATTGTGTGATGAGCATAGACATGGCTCCTCAGCCTTTGAAGCTGTTTCCAGTCAATGATAACGGCACCACAGTCTAATGCAAACATGGTCAACGTAAATATTCATCAGGACCAGAAGAGAAAAGACGCTATGTTAGATGGTGTGGAAATAGATTTCTGAATGAGGTACAGTATGCATGTATGAGGTTGGGAGCTATGACTACTGGACTGCAAGACTTTAGTGCATATACACACAGGTACATGAATGCATGGTCATATTGGCACTGGATGGGAATGTGCATTTTAATGAATCCAATGTCATTTTACCAACCTCTTTTGACTTGTGAACTGGATCAGAATGGTTTTACAATGATGTGATCTGTTTCATTGTAGTTTGAGATAGTGAGTGTGTCTGCATTAGTGTGTGAAATTAGTGTGTCAGGTTAGACTTGGCCTTGTGGTTGTGATTAGTGTTAGATTAGAGTTAGATGAACTCTAACTCTCACAGGCTGGGAAAACATTAAAAAACAATTTTAATTTCCGAAAGGTTGAAAGGAGAGCATCTTCTTTCTTTCTCTCTCTCTCTCTCTCACACACACACACTCTCTCTCTCTCTCTCTCTCTCTCTCTCTCTCTCTCTCTCTCTCTCTCTCTCTCTCTCTCTCTCTCTCTCTCTGCCCTCTCTCTCTCTAGAACTGTTCAACAGTTTCCTTAAGACACCTCAGCGACTGGCCCCTAGGGTCACACATGAGGTCATATGGCTAAATATCATTGAACCCAGTTGGTGTATACAGTATCCAATCGTCTCTCCAGTGGACCTCCACTATCCAATATCACCATAGCCAAACATTTCCCTCTGTTCAGCATGGGAACCCGAAGGTAAAGACTGACTGGGCGGCTGGTGTGAGTTTTAGGTCTGGGTTTGGTGTGAGCTTAGGGTCAGAGACTATAGGTTTCTCTATACCTCCTCTGCTCCGTAGTATCAGCCCCAGGTCAATGAAACTGACTCAACTCTATTTGATATATTGAGGTTTTGATGCATACTCCATGGGATGGATGAGGCAGTAGACCCCCTGCCTGGATCCAGAAACAGTAGAGGATTGGGCTGCAGGGAGAGGTGTTCAATCCAGGCTCTCCTTTCCTCCGGCACAGGATGTGGTGACCCCACTCTGCTGCAAGACTCCATGGCTGGTCCTCATGCAGGATCTGAGCTGGTCCTCATGCAGGATCTGAGCTGGTCCTCATGCAGGATCTGAGCTGGTCCTCATGCAGGATCTGAGATGGTCCTCATGCAGGATCTGAGATGGTCCTCATGCAGGATCTGAGATGGTCCTCATGCAGGATCTGAGCATGGTCCTCATGCAGGATCTGAGCTGGTCCTCATGCAGGATCTGAGCTGGTCCTCATGCAGGATCTGAGCTGGTCCTCATGCAGGATCTGAGCTGGTCCTCATGCAGGATCTGAGCTGGTCCTCATGCAGGATCTGAGATGGTCCTCATGCAGGATCTGAGCTGGTCCTCATGCAGGATCTGAGCTGGTCCTCATGCAGGATCTGAGAAATTAGACTATTTGGGTTCCAGGGGAGCTATTTATTTGTGTGGTTTGACATGTTTCTGTCGTCTGGGGGTCAGAGCAGCATGGAAAACCGATATCACTGAAGTGTATTTATTTGCACTGGAGGCAAGGCAACCAAACAGAACACGCTTAGGGAGAGGAGGTGGAAGTGAGAGAGAGGGTGAGAGAAAGAGAGGGGAGAGAGAGAGACAGACACAGACACAGAGAGAAACAGAATCAGATAGGAAGGGAGAGAGAGAGAGAGAAGCAGATGGGAAGGTAGGGTGAGAGAAGTAGATAGGAAGTTAGAGAGAGACAGAAGCAGATGGGTAGGTAGAGAGAGAGAGAAGCAGATGGAAAGGTAGAGAGAGAGAGGGAGAAGCAGATGGGCAGGTAGAGAGAGAGAGAAGCAGATGGAAAGGTAGAGAGAGGGAGAAGCAGATGCGAAGGTAGAGAGAGAGAAGCAGATGGGCAGGTAGAGAGAGAGAGAGAGAAGCAGATGGGAAGGTAGAGACAGAGAGAAGCGGATGGGAAGGTAGAGAGAGGGAGAGGGAGAAGCAGATGGGAAGGTAGAGAGAGAGAAGCATATGGGAAGGTAGAGAGAGGGAAGCATATGGGAAGGTAGAGCGAGGGAAGCAGATGGGAAGGTAGAGAGAGAGAGAAGCAGATGGGAAGGTAGAGAGAGAGAGAAGCGGATGGGAAGGTAGAGAGAGAGAAGCGGATGGGAAGGTAGAGAGAGAGAAGCGGATGGGAAGGTAGAGAGAGAGAAGCGGATGGGAAGGTAGAGAGAGAGAAGCGGATGGGAAGGTAGAGAGAGAGAAGCGGATGGGAAGGTAGAGAGAGAGAAGCGGATGGGAAGGTAGAGAGAGAGAAGCAGATTGGAAGGTAGAGAGAGAGAAGCGGATGGGAAGGTAGAGAGAGAGAAGCAGATGGGAAGGTAGAGAGAGAAGCAGATGGGAAGGTAGAGAGAGGGAGAGGGAGAAGCAGATGGGAAGGTAGAGAGAGAGAAGCATATGGGAAGGTAGAGAGAGAGAAGCATATGGGAAGGTAGAGAGAGGGAAGCATATGGGAAGGTAGAGAGAGAGAAGCAGATGGGAAGGTAGAGAGAGAGAGAAGCAGATGGGAAGGTAGAGAGAGAGAGAGAAGCAGATGGGAAGGTAGAGAGAGAGAGGGAGAAGCAGATGGAAAGGTAGAGAGAGGGAGAAGCAGATGCGAAGGTAGAGAGAGAGAAGCAGATGGGAAGGTAGAGACAGAGAGAAGCGGATGGGAAGGTAGAGACAGAGAGAAGCAGATGGGAAGGTAGAGACAGAGAGAAGCAGATGGGAAGGTAGAGACAGGGAGAAGCGGATGGAAGGTAGAGAGAGAGAAGCAGATGGGAAGGTAGAGAGAGAGAAGCAGATGGGAAGGTAGAGAGAGAGAAGCAGATGGGAAGGTAGAGAGAGAGAAGCAGATGGGAAGGTAGAGAGAGAGAAGCAGATGGGAAGGTAGAGAGAGAAGCAGATGGGAAGGTAGAGAGAGAGAAGCAGATGGGAGCGGAGAGAGAGAGAAGCAGATGGGAAGGTAGAGAGATAAGCAGATGGGAAGGTAGAGAGAGAGAAGCAGATGGGAGGGAGAGAGAGAGAAGCAGATGGGAAGGTAGAGAGAGAGGGAGGGAATGAGAGACAGTGAAAGTGTCTGAAGGGTATATTGTATCCTTAATGTTGCTCCTGTAAATAGATGTGATCCTCCTCCTCTAACTGATCTTGTCCCAGCATGCAGTGCTCCTGTGGTGGTGCTGATGGGAGTGATGACCGATCTGTCCATCTGTCTGTCTGTCAGCAATGACCCTCAGAGACAGCCTAGGTTTTAGACCTGGCCCCAGACCAAAGGACAGGAAGGGCACCACTGACTCATGGGCCAGCACAAATGTAGGACAGTATCACTCTTATTCATCTGTCCAACTATTATTTTCTACATTCCTCCCATCCCCGTTCCTACTCCCTCTCTCTGTATCCCCCTCTCTGCCTCTCTGATAGTGCTAATGTTGTCCATGTGTATCCATCCACCAGTTATTTTAAACCTCAAACCTTTGCTCTTGAACAGTACTCAGACCAGACCTTTATAAACACAGCTAATCCAATACAGCAATGAATACACATACTGAAGAGGAGAGGGGGGGACCGTGACTAGTGCCGGCACTGAACCGTTTCAACATTGCCTGCACTACAGATGTAGGATCTTAATTTGAGCAAGTTTGCTACAGCAGGAAAATAAGCCTGCAGCAAGAGGAAATGTGAATTATTATGTTGATTTATAATTAATGGACATTTTTGTAGGGGTTGATACACTTTCCATTAGGGAAAATCAAGTCAGAAATTTCTAAGTGGAAATTACAAACTTCAGAAAACTTTTTAAAGCTAAAATGCACTACAAGTTTTACATTTCCTGCATTGTAGGAACGTTCTCCTGCAACAGGGTGATCAAATGAAGATCCTACATCTGAAGTATTTGAAAATAATGCATTAACAGACTGACAAAAAGCCCAGAGCACATTTCCTTATGAGAACGAGTTCTTTCTCATTGGAGCAGTGGTCTGGTTTTAGTGTGCATACCGCAGTGTGAGAGGCATTAAACTGGTTTGAAGGATAAACCAGACCATGATGGTCGACCACATGAAGGTCCCAGTTATCCTGTCAGAGATGGCCTGAAGATGCCTCCCAGAGCTGGATTACCTGTAGATTACCTGCAGATTATGTGCAGATTATAGGTGGATTACTGCACCACACCACCAAAAAAAACAGGATATGAAATAATATGCTCACACACACAGTCATTCCAGGAATAGTTTCCATTTATATACAGTCACTTTCTCTGTGTTTATGAAAATGTCTGTTTATTGGGAGAAAAGTGACTTTGAGGATGAACAGAGCAGACTGACGTAGTCCCTCTCTCTGGTCCTTATGGTCTCTCTGAGCTGCTGTGTGTTCGTACAGGCCTGTGGTGCTGCTGATTATACCAGGACAGTATGGTGACTGACTGGTACCAGGTAGGGAGGGAGAGAGGACGGTTTGATTGATGGGAGTTAGAGTAGGTTGTGGTAGTGTCATGACTGTCCTGATCAGGTCAGGGTACAGGAGACCACCACCCTACAGATTATCTCCCAAAACCCCAACAGAGGAGGAGAGATCTAGGGGTCTGAAGATGTGGGGGTTTTATGACCCCTCACGCCATAATAAACCTTAGGCCACAGAGAAATTCCTTTGTCCTCACAATGGAATTCTGGCCTCAGAACATTAAACATGCAATAAAGGGACTTTGGAACAATGGTTTCCGTCAGCCACAACGGTGGTCATGACGAGAGGTGGAATATGAAAATGTATGTAACTTTTGAATTGTTATTAAAGGTTAAGAGATGACGTTATTATGAAAACATTGTACCTTTAGTTTTCCCAGTATATGCCTGATGTTTATACATTGTACGTTGTGTGGAAAATATCCAAATCAAAGAGAATGTTTTGGTAAAGATGAGATGTGAAGGTAGTGTCTAAAATAGGATTTTAGTCAAATCTAGGCCTTGCCCCTTAACTTGGTCCGCCCAGAGAATTGCCCTAAAGGCGGTTACGCCCACTTCTGACCCAAGGGTATAAGACAGGAGAGTGAAGAATTAACAAAGGAGACTAATTGACCCCAAGCTGCAGCGAAGGTCTAACAAAGTCAACGAACCCCAAAACGAAACACAAGGTTGAAGACAAAGAAATGTTTTTCTACACGAGCTACGGACGAGTAGCTGTGTCTAAGCGGGTGAATTCAAGCCGAACCACCCAGCCTCCACTCTCCATTGAATCTTGGTATATACACCGTTCGAGTCCGAAGCTGTGAGCTCTGAGCTACAGAGCTGTCTGTCCTCAGAAGACCCCTTTCAGATCAAGGGCGAGGGATCAGACCACTTAGCCAAGAAGGACACTGACATCGTGAGGACAACCAGAGAGTTGCGCCGGAGAAGTGCGTCATTGAGAAGCCTAAACGACACACACGGAGCTTCCCACCTGAGACCTCCAAAACGTAATTACATCATTATATTCTGACCCATAAGAGCGGCAGTTCGGGGCAAGGCTAGGTTTAAATAAGCATGGCTGACAAATGAACCCAAATGTATATTTCTCTCGTGTACTTTCTTGGTTTCTCTCTCTTTTAAATCCCCATTTTGGGTAACACGTGCCATAGTGTGTTGGCCCGTTATACTAAGTCCTAATCAATAGCTAGACTGTGTTTTGTGTATGTGTATTTTTATCATCATTTTAGCTTGCTAGTAAATAAATAATCAACTAAGATTGGTGTTGTAAACTCATTGGTGAAGCCCGGGTCCGTGCAGATTCCCGGATTATGCGACGTTCAGAATGAGACTGTAGAGGAAATTGATTAATTTAGCGACTGTTGTAAAATCGATATTCTGATATCCTTTGAGTTAATTTGGGAAATAGAAACTCAATCAAAATACTGTTCCCATGGTGCCCCAGGTTGATGAGTTAATAATTGCTTGATTCATTGCTTAATTCATTTAATCACGCAATTATAAACCGTTAATCATTCGATGAGCAACAGTCGTCACATTAACTAATACAACGTCACGACAGTAGCGCTCTGTCTAATCTGGCTATGTGGAATGATGATGGTGGAGGTTATTCAATTTTTTTTGTCCTACAACAGAAACAAAATACATGACAAACAAGAGGGCGAAATGGAGGGTGTTAAGAAATAGGACCCGGCAGCCTATTTAGTTGTTGTGGAACAACAACTGTTGAGACAGTCAGAGGTTCAGGTGCAAAAATAGATGGTTTTTATATACAGTGCAGGCAGTGATGATGAAGACTGAATCCAGAATTGAGAGTTGTATTTACAAAAAAGTACAGATGGTAAAAATGATGAAAATAGTTGACACAAGTAATTAACTTGAAGAAACAATAAACTTACTTGGCCAAAGTAAAACACCCTAGAATTGACAGTTTGAAAAGCAAACTACCACAGCTGAGTAATGGCAAAGCTTCTAGCAACATGTTACTTCAAGAGCAGCTCTTCCCTAAGTGGAGAGAGTGGGGATCCTTAAAGGATCTGCCCTAATTTCGGCATAAACCATTCACCTTTAAACAGGTAGACTATATTTTTTATGAACAGTGATAATACACTTTAACGGCAATACTATTGGACACAACATTACAATGGTCAATAACTAACTCCTTCATGAAAAAAGGCATACTTTTCATAAACATTACGTTTCTAAGAACTATGAAAACACCCCTTAAAACCTCTTAAGGATCCGCCTCAATTTTCGCCTAAAATGACATACCCAAATCTAACTGCCTGTAGCTCAGGACCTGAAGCAAGGATATGCATATTCTTGATACCATTTGAAGGGAAAAACTTTGAAGTTTGAGGAAATGTTAAATGAATGTAGGAGAATATAACACATTAGATCTGGTAAAAGATAATACAAAGAAAAAAACATGCAGGTTTTTTGTGTCTTTTTGTACCATCATCTTTGAAGTGCAAGAGAAAGGCCATAATGTATTATTCCAGCCCAGGCGCAATTTAGATTTTGGCCAATAGATGGCAGCAGTGTATGTGCAACATTTTCGACTGATCCAATGAACCATCACATTTCCGTTCAAAAGTTTGTATCAAGACTGCCCAAATGAGCCTAATTGGTTTATTAATAACTTTTCAAGTTCATAACTGTGCACTCTCCTCAAACAATAGCATTGTATTATTTCACTGTAATAGCTACTGTAAATTGGACAGTGCAGTTAGAATAACAAGAATTTAAGCTTTCTGCCAATATCAGATATGTCTATGTCCTGGGAAATGTTCTTGTTACTTACAACCTCATGCTAATCGCATTAGGCCTACGTTAGCTCAACCATCCCGTGGGGGAGAGAAGTGGCTAACGGTACCTCTTAACTGAACATGATATGGGGCGATGAATTGTCGGAAGCCGTTCGTTTTCAAGGGCTGGGAAGCAAAGTGGCAGTGGGAAATGTTGGGCGATGCGAGCATGGGGCAAGAAAGCGTGAACAGGGCGGGACCAAAGTTGGGAAAGCTGAATATTATGCAAATAATCTGCGACATTGCAGCGCTATTGACCAATCGAAGCTCACTACAGCTTCTCAGGCCCCTACTGGATAGGCTGTTGATACCTAGCACTACCTAGTATGCTTGCTACTGTAGCATCCACATGAGGGCGAAGCTATCGTGGTGTAATTCTGGGAAACTAGATCAGCTCGTGCTCATCTAGGAAGCCTGGACCTAGTACAGGCTAGTGATACAAACAACAATGCTTAACATTTTGTGAATAATGGTCACCAAATGCTGGCATTTTCTGTTCACTCTATATATAAAGCACAATGTTTAATGTGACTAGCGATAGCATAGGTTCATTTAGCAAGCAATGTTTGTACCAAACAATCAGGAGGCCTACGTTTGTGTGGGGAGAAAGGGAGGGAAAATGTCCCACTTCATGTGACTCATCGGCAGGGTTGTACATGTAATCAGTTACGTTATCGGCAAAAAATATTGTAATCAGATTACATATACTATTTAAAACTAGATGATTACTTTTAAATCAGAAAGGATGTTTGCGAGGAGGAAGAAAAGTTTGTTCCATCTGAGCGAGTCTAACCACAAATCAGAGGACTACTATAATAACACACCAAATGTTTTTTAAGGATCCTTTTTGTCTTCTTCTTCTAATGCCTCTTAAGGGGAAAGTTAACCAACCCAGTCATAACAGTGTTAACCTTATTTCCAACTGAACACAGACCAGTACAAATAACAGAAAGTAATCAGATTGTTACTGAGTTTGGGTAATCCCAAAATTACTTTACAGATTACAATTTTGTACAGGTAACTAGTAACTGCAACAGATTACATTAAAAAAATAACCTACCACAACCCTGCGCATCGCCACAAACAGTGATGTATAAAAACTATTGAAGAGCGTAGTTGAGGCATTGGAAGGTCAAAGGGCCTTAGTTCAGACCTCAGTCCCATTTGTTAAGTGCTCATTCAGCTCTGATTGTATATGGATCAGATGTCCCTGATTACACCAGCCTTCTGTCAACATCTTCCAGAGATGACTCTCTCACACCCACTCTGCCCCCCCCCCCCCCCCCCCACCCACCCACCCCCCACCCAGACTCACCCATTCGGACTCATCTCTTATGGGGTGACAGCCTAGGGGTATGAAGGAACCCTGGCTCTGAGGCCCACACAGACAGACAGGTCAGACTCACGCTGCCGCTGCTTACAATAACCAACCAGAGGAGCTGGTGACACCATTAACTCAGTCAGCTGGTTGGCCAGGCAGCCACTGACTGATGAGCTGAGTGACTGACTGAGTAGGTGAGAGAACGTTAGGGTGGTGGAGGTTTATGTCCAGAGTGGAGCGAGCAGCTCCTTCTGTTTTACTCTGTTATAGTTGAGCAGATTCATCACTGTGATTAATACTCCTTCAGAGAGGGAGAGGAGGGGGTTGGAGTCTCTCCACCTGGTCTTTGAACTCACCCCTGGACCTGTGGTCATGGAGGGCCAGGGAGGGCTAGAGCCTCTGCTCTGCTCTACCAGCCTCTGTCCTGTCCAATGATGGATAGTGGTTGTGCTCTGCTTTGTAATGCAGTAGCACGCAGCCTGATCCTGTCTCTACCTGGGAAGAGCGAAAGCTCCTGTTCCTCTGGCGCCAGCGGTTCTTTCCGTTGTGGTGCTATAATACTATACATTAGTCCTGCTCTTTGATATCCAGAGGCAAGGTGTAATGTGAACTGGTATTACTCACAAGACTTTCATTATTTCATGTTTAAACCTAGAATGAGGAATGGCTGTGAGCGTTGAGAGTTTCATGACGAAGCATGAAAGTCTGTCAGAACAGCAAGCAAACACATCAAATCAGTGTTCTGACACGGCAGGTAATGTCTCCTCCAGCCGTTTATTTTCACACCCCCAAACATTGTCGGCCATTTTGAAACCTGTTTGTTTTTCCATCACTTCAAATGGCCTTGACTGCACCATGTTGGCCTAATCACTGGCCATGTAGCTGACAGAATGAAAGGGAGAGAGAGAGAGATTGATCTGTGCATGGTGGAACCCGGGTGGCCTGAAAGGTAGGTGAGGAGAAAGATTAAGAACGTGAAGACTTTGTGTTTACAAAGGGGGGAGAGAGTTAATGTTGCCATAGTGAAGCACAGAGGCTAATTTGTCTGGTTAATGCTCTAATCTCGCTCCTGGTGCTGGTCTGGGATGTGTCTCCTCCTGCCTCCTGTAATGCCTTCCAGGCAGCTGTCAGAATTAGGGGGAATTATGTTTATAAATGTGTTGTTAAAGGCAGAGGAGGCTAGAAAAGAGAGCAATCTGAGTGAATGACGATCAGTGAAAGACAGTGGGGTTCGAAGCATCATCCTTCACACACACTCCAAGACCCAGCAGATCAAATGGCATACAGCAGCTCCATTTGTATTTATTCAACTTTCTGAAAAGGTACCTCTGCATTTTTCCTTCCTGGTAATCCCTCATGTTATAAACCTATGTTATAACTTCACACCTGCTGTTAAGCTATTCTAAGAGTTCCTGTCTTTGAACCTCATCTCAGGGTTGAGCTTGTTAAAGTACTGGTCTGTGTTCAGTTGGAAATAAGGTTAACACTGTTATGGCTGGGTTGGTTTATCGACAGGGCCAGAAAAAGAGACTGGGCTGGAATAACTGTCAGGATTGTTGCTATATGCTTGGTGTTTTATGGTGTCTGACTGTGAGGACGATCACACTTGTCTGACTGTGATGATGATGACACGTCTACTGAGTCTGTCAGTCTATTGGACTGGTGTAA
>NC_138296.1:31285000-31325000 GCF_965601325.2 Salmo salar | reverse complement strand
CCATACCATATGCATCTTACACAGGGCATACGTACAAAGCCATTTTCCATCTACATCTGTGGACTGTCACAACAGCCAATCCTCCAGCCTGAATATGTGTGGATCATACAGGAAGGTGGTGGGTGGTTGTGTGGGCGGGTATGTAAACAGTTGTCACACCTGGTTTTAACTGATCTCCCACAACCCCCATGACTGCTGCTGTGAAAGCTGGCACACAGGAATACCAAACCACAGTGCATGGATACACTTGACTTCAGCTCACTACACTACAGTCCGCATGGACTGGTTTGTACTGTATTGGCGGTCTAGTTGGGTGCTTTGCTAATTTGGCCACGCTTGTGGTTGATCAGCAGGACCTGTCTGGGGTGTACTACTGTACACACAACATGCATGAAGCACACACTGTGTGATGGTGGTCTGTCTGACTATATAATGACATGCAGCACATCAACATCCAGCATCCAAGGCATTTCTACTGTGATTGGTGAAGGCGAACAGAGAACACTGGACACATACAAGGGTCCACTGCTGATCTGCTTAATGAACGTGGTTTGAGTTGATGGCCGTTTGATTGACTGCCATGCAGTACAGTTGAGCGATGGTGTGTTGTAGGTTTCAGGGCACCGAGCTGCTTTCATAGGGCTTGGTGAGGTGGTCATGGAGGTAATGGAGGTAATGGTCTTGCTCCACTGCCTCTCAGTGTGTGATGCTGCCGGAGCGGGACCTTTGTGTGTATGTGTGTGTGTGTACGTGTGTGTGTGTGTGTGCCAACCCTCACCTGTGGGTTTATTGCCCAGTATGGGGTCCAGTGTAGAGGAATGCAGAGCAGGAGCTAATGTGAGAAGCTACGTTAGCACCAAAGGTTCAAGAGAAAACACTGGAAACTTCAAGACTCATTAACATGAAGTGTGTGTGTGTGTGTGTGTGTGTGTGTGTGTGTGTGTGTGTGTGTGTGTGTGTGTGTGTGTGTGTGTGTGTGTGTGTGTGTGTGTGTGTGTGTGTAGAGCCCCTTGTCTGGGTTGTAGACAGCATCATTATTGTTGGTGCCTGCTTTGAAGTCCTAGATTATGTTTTATGTAATCTTAACACATGTATTTTCTTGCTGATATATAGAATTCTACTGAGAGGGAACAACAGGTCATGTGTGTATTACAGTATATGTGTTTTCTTAACAGCTGAATCAAAGTCCAAATTCCTAATGACATGTGTGGCATGTTACAATTCATTTGGACAATAGAACTTGGGTTGGAAAAATAATTGAACATTGTCATAGTAACAACATGACTGACATGCCTTTCCATCCATCCATCCATCCATCCATCCAACCATCCATCCATCCATCCATCCATCTCTCTCTCTCTCTCTCTCTATCTCTCTCTCTCCTGTCTCTCTCATCTCTCTCTCTCTCCTGTCTCTCTCTCTCTCCTGTCTTTCTCTCTCTCGCTCTCTCTCCTGTCTCTCTCTCTCTCCTGTGTGTGTCTCTCTCTCTCTCTCGCTGTCTCTCTCTCTCTCTCTCTCTCTCTCTCTCTCTCTCTCTCTCTCCTGTCTCTCTTCTCTCTCCTCTCTCTCTCCTGTCTCCTCTCTCTCTTCTCTCTCTCTCTCGTCTCTCTCTCTCTCTCTCTCGTCTCTCTTCTCTCTCTCCTGTCTCTCTTCTCTCTCTCTCCTTTCTCTCTCTCTCCTGTCTCTCTTCTCGCTCTCCTGTCTCTCTCCTGTCTCTCTCTCTCGTGTCTCTGTCTCTCGTGTCTCTCTCTCTCTCTCTCTCTCTCTCTCTCTCTCTCTCACTCTCTCTCGTCTCTCTCTCCTGTCTCTCTCTCTCCTGTCTCTTCTCTCTCCTCTCTCTCTCCTCTCTCTCTCCTGTCTCTCTTCTCTCTCTTCTCTCTCTCCTGTCTCTCTCTCTGTCCTGTCTTTCTTCTCTCTCTTGTCTCACTCTCTCTCTCCTGTCTCTCTTCTCTCTCTTCGATTCCCACGGGGGGCCAGTACAAAAAAAAAAAAATGCATGAAATGAAAATGAAATGTATGTATTCACTACTGTAAGTCGCTCTGGATAAGAGCGTCTGCTAAATGACTAAAATGTAAATGTAAATGTAATTCAATTTGCTTTATTGGCATGACGTAACAATGTACATATTGCCAAAGCTTATTTTGGATATTTACAATATGAACAAAAATGTTGAATCAAAATTGTCAACGGGACAACAACCAAGGGTCAAAATAACCATACATTCAACAATAACAATAAGCATACAGTAGAGGACATGTGCAGGTTGATTGGTTTTTCAGACACTGTCCCTCAACTTATGGCAGGCAGCAATGTAGTGTGCTGCCAACCCACAGCTCTCTGCGTCCTCCCCCAACAGGACAGGTAGCCTATCCTCAAAAGAGAGGTCTTTGAAACCTTTAATAAGGGTTTCAAATTTGGGAAATGACACACTCTAATTGTTTTATATTTTTCACATTTTGTCAGGAAATGCAGCTCCGTCTCAGGTTCTGCTGTTGTGCAGTGGTTGCACAGCCTTTCCTCTACAGGGAGCCAGGTTTTCCTGTGTCTACCCTTCTCAATGGCAAGGCTGTGCTCACTGAGCCTGTACTTTGCCAAGGTTTTTCTAAGGTTTTGATCAGTTGCCATGGTCAAATAGTTAGCCACGGTGTACTGTCGATTTAGGGCCAGATAGCACTGCATTTTGCTTTGTGTTTGTGCTTGTGTTTCCCAATAAGCAATGTAGTTTTGTTTTGATTGTGTTGTAATTTGGTTTATTCTGATTGATTGGATGTTCTGGTCCTGAGGCTTCAGTGTGTTAGTAGAACAAGTTTGTGAACTCAGCCCCAGGACCAGCTGGATGAGGGGACTCTTTTCTTTGCTCAGCTCTTGGCATTGCAGGGCTTGGTAATGATATGAGAGGGGATCACTGTATTTTAGATGTTTCCAAAACTTAATTGCTCTTTTTTGACTTTTTATTATTAGTGGATATTGGCCTAATTCTGCCCTGCATGCATTGTTTGTAGTTTTCCTTTGGACATGTAGTAGAATCTTACAGAACTCTGTTTGTCCCATTTGATGAAATCTTGTTTTGCAAGTGGGCCCCACCCATTGGTTCAATGACATATTCAATTAGTTTTAGCTAAATTTTAACAGGTATTTCAATTTGAATTGACTTTTTAATGGCGTAGAATGCCCTGCGTGCTTTCTCTCTCAGTTCATTCACTGCCTCATTAAGGTGTCCAGTTGAGCTTATTTTTAAACCTAAGTAATTGTAGTGTGTGCAGTACTCTATATATTTTGTACCAATTGAGAACTTTGGTCTAATTCCCTGAGATCTGGATCTTCTCTGGAAAATCATTATTTTAGTCTTTTTGGGGTTTACTGCCAGGGCCCAGGTCTGGCAGTACTGCTCTAGCAGGTCCAGGCTCTGCTGTAGGCCATGTGCTGTGGGTGACAGCAGGCATAGGTAATCTGCGAAGAGTAGGCATTTAACTTCTGAATTGTGGAGACTAACACCAGGGGCTGAGGATTTTTCTAGAATAGTGGCCAATTCATTGATGTACATACTGAAGAGTGCAGGGCTCAGATTGCAACCCTGACGAAGGCCCCGCCCCTGGTTAAAGAATTCTGTTCTTTTTATGCGAATTTTAATGCTGCACGTATTGCCAGTATACATTGATTTAATTATGTCATATGTTTTACCCCCTACACCACTTTCAATAACTTTATAGAACAGTCCTGTATGCCAAATAGAATGAAATGCATTTTGGAAGTCGATAAAGCAAGCGTATATTTTGGTATTATTTTGGTGGACATGTTTATCTATCAGGGTGTGTAAGGTGTAAATATGATCAGTTGTGCGATGTTTTGGTATAAATCCAATTTGGCTTTTACTCAAGACATTGTGCTTATTAAGGAAGTTTAGAACTCTTACATTTATGATACTACAAAAAACCTTCCCCAGGTTACTGTTCACACAAATGCCTCTGTAATTGTTAGGGTCAAATTTGTCTCCGTTCTTAAAGATTGGGGTTATGAGTCCTTGATTCCAGATGTCAGGGAAATGGATTTTGATTGTCCTTTATAGCTTTTTGTAATCCATTCAACTTCTCATGAATTTGGAGTTGCTCTGCGTTTGTGTCAATTTGAACGGTGTTGTATTGTGTTTTAAAATGGGTTGTCCATATGTCACCATTTTGTATCGCTAATTCCTCTTGTTTAGATTTTTTTAGTTTTTTCCAATTTTGTCAGAACTTGTTTGTGTTTATGGACTCCTCAATTAGTGTCAGCTGCTTGCTGTTGTACTGTGCTTTTTTGGTTCTGAGTGTACGTTTATAGAGTTTTAAAGTCTCACAGTAATGAAGGTGTAATTCACCGTTATTTCGGTCTCTGCTTTTGGTTGGATAGTGTTCTAAGTTTTTTACTTATAATTTTACAATCTGCATCAAACCAGTTGTCATCTGTGATCTTTTTGTTTTTGTTTTTTATCAATTTCAATTGTGCTTCTTTTGCCGTTTGCCTGAATATATAGTTGATGTTTTGTACTGCTAGATTGATGCCTTCTTTACTGTGAGTGAATGTGGTATCCAGAAAGTTATCTAATTGTGATTGAATATTTTGAGTTCCAGGTTGCTTTCTGGTATTCGTCTGTGTTGTTTTGGGCCCATCTGTATGAATTTCTGATGTTGTACAGCTTACTGGGCTGTGAATGTGTGGTTGTTTCCATGTCTGTCCTTTTGAGGAACAACGTAATTTGGCTGTGATCAGACAGAGGTGTTAATGGCTTGACAGTGAATGAGCTGAGAGAGAAAGGGTCAATGTCTGTAATCATATAGTCTACTGTACTGTGGCCAAGAGGTGAGCAGTAGGTGAATCTCCCCAAAGAGTCCCCCTGTAACCTACCATTGACAAAGTACAGATCCAGGCTTCTACAGAGCTGCAAAATATCCCTTCCGTTTTTGTTGACGGTGCTGTCACTGTTGTTTCTATGGGGAAGATTAAGACAGTTAGAAACAGTATGGCCTGTAATAAAGCTGTCCCCTCGTGTGCTCGTTAGATCAGGTAGTGTTCCTGTGAGCGCATTTGTGTCCCCACAGATGAGCACATTTCCCTGGGCCTGAAAATGGCACGTCTCTTCCGCAAGGGTGGGGAAGATCTCCTCTGAGTAATATGGGGATTCTGATGGGGGGATATATATTGCGCAAAGGAACACATATTTGTCTGTCAGTACAAGTTATTTTTTCAGTTTTAACCAAATGTGATATTTGCCAATTTTGAGCGGATCAATTAGATTTTGTAGTTCGGATTTGTACCAAATTATCAATCCTTGTAAGGGCTGTCTGAAGAGAGAGTGGACCAAAACGCAGCGGAGTTAGTGTTCATCATATTTAATTATAAAATGGAACCCTATACAAATACAAAAATAAGAAACTGACAGCCAACAGTCCTGTCAGGTGAAACACTGAACAGAAACAATTACTCACAAAACCCCAACGGAAAAACATGCACTTATGTGTGTCAACCACAACGAACTTCAGCTGTGCCTGATTGGGAGCCACACACGGCCCAAAACAAAGAAATACAAAACATAGAAAAAGAACATAGAACGCCCACCCGATGTAACACCCTGGCCTAACCAAAATAAAGAACAAAAAAAACCCTCTCTATGGCCAGGGCGTTACAGTAGCCCCCCCCCCCCCCCCCCCAAGGTGCGGACTTCGGCCGCAAAACCTGACACTGAAGGGGAGGGTCCGGGTGGGCCTTCTTACGGCGGCGGCTCAGGTGCGGGATGTGGCCTCTGCCCCAACCTTGGCGTCGCCCTCTTAGGTGGCGCACCTGGCCGCGCCGAAGGTCTGGTGGGTGACCCTGACTTCGCCCGGCTGGCGGGTGACCCTTGTTGCGCCCGGCTGGCAGACGACCCTGGCTGCGCCCGGCTGGCGGCGATGGCTGCGCCCGGCTGGCGGGTGTCCCTGGCTGCGCCCGGCTGGCGGACGACCCTGGCTGCGCCCGGCTGGTGGGCGACCCTGGCTGCGCCCGGCACGGCGGGCCACTCTGGCAGATCCGGCACGGCGGGCCACTCTGGCAGATCCGGCACGGCGGGCCACTCTGGCAGATCCGGCACGGCGGGCCACTCTGGCAGATCCGGGACGGCGGGCCACTCTGGCAGATCCGGCACGGCGGGCCACTCTGGCAGCTCCGGGCAGACGGGCCACTCTGGCGGCTCCGGGCAGACGGGCCACTCTGGCGGCTCCGGGCAGACGGGCCACTCTGGCGGCTCCGGGCAGACGGGCCACTCTGGCGGCTCCGGGCAGACGGGCCACTCTGGCGGCTCCTGACTGGCGGGCGGCTCTGGCGGCTCCTGACTGGCGGGCGGCTCTGGCGGCACCAGACTGGCAAGACCCACTGGAGGCCTAGTCCTGGGAGGTGGCACAGGACGGACCAGGATGGGGAGACCCACTGGAGGCCTGGTCCGAGGAGGAGGCACAGGACTGACCAGGATGGGGAGACCCACTGGAGGCCTGGTCCGTGGAGCAGGCACAGGACTGACCAGGATGGGGAGACATGCAGGAGGCCTGGTTCTGGGCGCAGGCACAGGATTGACCAGGATGGGGAGACATGCAGTAGGCCTGGTTCTGGGCGCAGGCACAGGATAGACCGGGTCCTGAAGACGCACTGGAGGTCTAGAGTGCACGGCCTGCACAACCCATCCTGGCTCGATGCCCAATCTCCCCCGGCAGATGTTAGGAGCTGGGATGTGACGCACCGGGCTCTCCACGCGTACTGGGGACACCGTGCGCTTTACTGCATAACACGGTGCCTGACCAGTACTACGTTGCCTCCTGTAAGCACGGGGAGCTGGCTCAGGTCTCCAACCTGACTCTGCCACACTCCCCATGTGCCCCCCCACATTTTTTTGGGGGGGCTGCCTCTCGGGCTTTCTTCCCAGCCGTGTTCCCTCATACCGTTGCCGTTGGTCCTTCTTTCCTGCTGCCTCCACTCTTCTGAGTGCCTCTACCTGTTCCCATGGGAGGCGATCCCTTCCGACCAGGATCTCTTCCCAAGTGTAGGATCCCTTGCCGTCCAGGATGTCCTCCCATGTCCAGTCCTTTCTCTCCCTGGTCCAGGATCCTTGCTCCTCCTGGCGCTGCTCCCTCCTCCGCTGCTTGGTCCTTGTTTGGTGGGTAATTCTGTAAGGGCTGTCTGAAGAGAGAGTGGACTAAAACGTAGCGGAGTTAGTGTTCATCATATTTAATTATAAAATGGAACACTATACAAATACAAAATAAGAAACTGACAGCCAACAGTCCTGTCAGGTGAAACACTGAACAGAAACAATTACCCACAAAACCCCAACGGAAAAACATGCACTTATGTGTGACTCCCAATCAACCACAACGAACTTCAGCTGTGCCTGATTGGGAGCCACACACGGCCCAAAACAAAGAAATACAAAACATAGAAAAAGAACATAGAACGCCCACCCAATGTAACACCCTGGCCTAACCAAAATAAAGAACAAAAAAAACCTCTCTATGGCCAGGGCGTTACAGTCCTCCAGAGTCTCTACCTCTATTGACAGAGCTGTGTTTCTGTGATGGCACAATGACCTCTCTGTAGCCTGTGGGACAGTGAGTGACAATGTTAGCCTTACACCATGTCTCCTGCAGAATGATGACGTCAACATCTTTAAGATTTTTGTTGAACTCCAGTGCTAAACTCTTCAGTCCAAAGGTTGATGAGTTTAGGCCCTGAATGTTCCACATGCTAATTGATAGTGATTTCATGTTGCAAAAAGAAAGAACAGCAGTCAGAAATACAGTAACTACTAACTAATAAGTTGTTAAGAGTGAGATAAACAGGATAACAGCTAACATTTTTTCTGTTATATATATATATATATAAATACTCCTATTCATTGAACAAGTCAATTCTAGTACAATAGGTGTGTGTGTGTGTGTTTAGTGCAGTTTAGTGCAGATGTATTGGAGGAGCTGTTTAATCTCACTTAATCCTACAGGGTTCTCCTGTCCACTGACGACCTCTGCGTAGCTGCGCTGGTCCTGCTGTTGGGCCCTGTGGAGTGGAGGAGGGCCAGTTCTGGGCTGTGGGGCTTCCTCTCTGGTCTGGTAGGGGTGGTGGTCTGGTGCGGGGTAGTAGGCTGGGCCCGGTCCGATCTGGCTAAGCCGATTGAAGTGGTGATGCTCTGGTGGTGGGTGGGGCCTGTGGAGTGTGCTGGGTCTGGTGTGGCGTTGAAGGGGCCTGGGGCTCCTTGGTGGTGCAGTGGTCTGGTAGGGGTCTCTGGGTGGTCCTCTGTCCAGTGCGGCATGGGGTGTTTGTCTACCCAGTGCCACATCCTTTAGAGACTTGGCAAACATCCCTACTATCTGCTTCCTCAGGTGGGAGTGGTCGTGCAGAAGCTCTGGGGTGATTGTTGGGTGGTGAGCAACGTGTACGTTCAGGAGTAGGCCACACCCTCTGGTGATGTCAGCGTTGACTTTCTGAATGGTACGGGGAAGGAAGTCTTTGCGGGGCAGCAGAGTTGAGATGGTGATGTGGGAGTTGGGGAACCACTCAGAGGCCCTCTCTGCTACTCTGTTGACCAGGCTGCCTACTCTCTCCTGTTCCTCTCGCAGGTTGTTTGTGCCAGTGTGAATAATATCTCTCCCTGTCTCTCTTTTCTCTCTCTCTCTCTTCTGTCTCTCTCTCTCTCTCTCTCTCCTGTCTCTTTCTCTTTCGTGTGTCTCTCTCTCTCCTTTCTCTCTCTTTCTCTCTCTCGTCTCTCTCTCTCTCTCTCTCGTGTCTCCATCTCTCCTGTCTCTCTCTCTCTCTCTCTCTCTCGTGTCTCCATCTCTCCTGTCTCTCTCTCTGTCTCTCTCTCTCTCCTGTCTCTCTTCTCTCTCTCCTGTCTCTCTTCTCTCTCTCCCTCTTTTCTCTCTCTCTTTTCTCTCCTGTCTCTTTTCTCTCTGTGTGTTGGCAGTGAGTGAGTCATTGCTGTCTCTCATGATCATAATTTACAGTCTCCAATAGGGGGGATTAGACCTGTAGACACTACATTGGGTTCTGATCATACCTCCATTGTGTGGAATACTAACCTTCAGATTGGCGGGGGACAAAGAACCAGTGAGAGACAGACAGAGCAGTGTTTCTGCTCTCCCTCCTCCATTCTTCTCTTTTTTTCATCAACCCTCCTTTCTTTTCCCCAGAGATGTGACAAATGTGCCCATTCCACCTTTTTTTATGCGCAGTAATAGCAGGCTTTTGTCATTCTAAGTCAGAGATGAAGCACAATAATCTCTAATGATGATTACTTTAATTACTGCTCAATTTGTCTGCCTCCACACCCCTGCCCGTGACCCCATCTCCCCATCTCCCCCACTCTCTTTCCTTTACTCCTCCCAGTAAATCAACCTTTCCTAAAGTTTCCTCATACAATCAGGGGGTGCAGTTTATTATTATTGGTTGCCAAGGTGGGTTGCTAAGAGGAATTGATGTGGAATAAGTCTTGCTTATTGATGTTAGAAATCCCAGGGTTTCTCTGAGAACGAGTATAATCTGTGTGTCGTGTATGTTCCCAAGGATGTCAGAGTTCACCTTTGACCCCATGTTATGTTCCCCAACAGCCTCTCTGGGTAACAGACCTGTGATTCAGTGTTGTGGTCTACTGCACAGACACAGTGGACGTAGTCCTCCCAGTGAGTTGTGTTCCCCCCACCACCTCATTCTCTCATACTCCTTCACCAGACTCTCAGATCTCACCGAGGCCACGAAGGCATCTGATACCATTCTCAACCATTGTGGTGTATTCTATGTTAGTGCATGTATTTTATTCTCTCTCTCCTTCATTCTCTGTCACAAACACATTCACACAAACATTATATTGTACATTGTAGGTAGTAGTCATTGTGTTCCAATCCCCACTGTTTAACACAGAGAGAAGCCACTGTCCAGTATTCCCAGCCAGCCAGACACTCACTCACTCACTCACTCACTCACTCACTCACTCACTCACTCACTCACTCACTCACTCACTCACTCACTCACTCACTCACTCACTCACTCACTCACTCACTCACTCACTCACTCACTCACACGCCGTTTCGCCCGCTTAGGTTCTTTTCCTCCCACTTTGTTTGGGATCAGATTGGTAACTTCTACTCTGTGTCTGCTGGTTAATGTGGTTTCAGCCCACAGACATTCTCACACACACAGAGAGAAAGAGAGAGAGAGAGGCTCAGTCACATGGTTTCCAGTTCTGACTGGAAAGAGCGTGGGTGTTGGGGGCAATGTGAAGAAGAAGGCAGACTAAGACAAAAATAATTAGTCAAGATTATTCTTAAACTTCCAGCACATACGCATCTTGACTATTCCCACTTTGAAAGCGTGAGATGGCTCAAAGTGGAGGAGAGAGTCTCTCAGATGAAATTGTGTCTGGTTCATCAGATTGTCCACTGTATGGTCCCCAGGTAGTGTAACTACTTTAACTTAGTAAGGGATAACCATAACTATTCCACTAGAAGGAGTGAAACTGACGCTGTTCCTTTTAGATTTAAAAGTGGTATTGGGAAATACACTTTTTTATACTCAACTGCCATTCTTTGGAATAGTCTTCTGAAGAATTTGAAACTTATAACCTCCACAGGTAGTTTCAAGTTCTCACTGACAAAATGGCTAATAAGTAGCATGTCTCAAAAGTGATTAGTAAGATTATAGTACGTGGCTGAGGAGGAAATGCCCAGGATAGTTTATGGTCTGCCTTTTGGTACAGTACCTGTTGTTAATTATATTGTGATTGTCTTGTATATATTAGGGATTGATTGTTTTATACACTTGTCATGACGTTGGCCTGTGGGTAAGGTTTATGACCCCCCCCCCCCCCATAAATACCTTTCTCTCTTCCCCTCTCTGAATCTACTGAAGGACGTGAATAGCCTGTGTTAAATATAGAGAGTCTGGGAACATCAAACAAATGGGGAAAAGGAACCATATTTTGTTAATAAAACCAGTTGGAAATATGCTTGATAACGTAATGAGTATGGATTTCATTTCAGTTGTCATCTGAGACATTATGATTGATGACAGGACGACATAAACTGTACCTGGGAAAGTATCCACCCTCTAGTTATCAGAGTCACATGGAATTGTTATGCAATTGAAATGTTTGATATTGAAAATGTTTGTTAGGAGATGAAATGTAATTTTAGCTTCCAAACGAGAGAATTGGGTTTTCATAAGGAAAGTGCCCTGCTCGATCAGTGGCCCAACCCTGTGAAGAGACAGGGGTTATAAACGATGAAACACCTCCCTCCCCCTCTCCACTATATAATCCTTTGACGAAAAGATAACCAGGTTGTTCCAGTACGGGAGGTCTGCAGCCTCTACGTTAGAAGGACACACATGTCAAGGACAGAACTAAGCCAACCTCGGCGTGAGCTATGGTATGAACTGGTATGAACTTTGAGCTTATTCACTACAGAAGTGCAACTTCATAGCCGTTGAGTTAGCAGCGGCCGCTGCTTATGTGGGCTAGGAAAGGACGGACGACGGATCCAGTCTAACAACCAGACGAAGATACCACCACGTATCCAATCGACCACCATTGACATTCTTCCGAAAACAGGGAGATCTGTTGGCCAACCCAGCCAGCATCTACGACAAATCTACCGAAGCGCAGCTCAGAGTAAATATTTATTGCATTTTCCTTTTCCAAATGGGCGGTAATTTAGAATGCATAAGATAATGTATTTACGATAGCATAGCTGCTGTTTCTCTGTTCCTAAATCTTCCCGCTCTTTCATTCAAGCCCAACCCCCTTTCCTTTGTGTAACCAGCCGTCATATCTGTTCCGTCTACCAGGACGTTTTCTGTATGACATCATTGTATTCTGTGTATTTGTAATTCTGTGTGATTGGTTAGGTATTTAGTAAATAAATAATTAAACCCAATTTTGTATTGCTGATTCAACTTGTTAGCCAGGGTTCGTGAAGATAGCCAAGAATTTACAACTTTCATTATGAGACTGAAAATAAGACAAGGGTTAATATTGACTGCTATCGAGGTAAAATATTACAAAGTATTTTAAGAGTTTATTCGGAAGATAACAGCTCTATAAACGTTCTTCCGTGGTGCCCCGACTTTCTAGTTAATTACATTTACATGATTAGCTTAATCAGGTAATATTAATTACAGAGAACTCATTTTATAAGTTAGCATGTCATATCACTTAATCCGGCATAGCCAAAGACACGACACACTGCTCAAAAAAATAAAGGGAACACTTAAACAAAACAATGTAACTCCAAGTCAATCACACTTCTGTGAAATCAAACTGTCCACTTAGGAAGCAACACTGATTGACAATAAATTTCACATGCTGTTGTGCAAATGGAATAGACAACAGGTGGAAATTATAGGCAATTAGCAAGACACCCCCAATAAAGGAGTGGTTCTGCAGGTGGGGACCACAGACCACTTCTCAGTTCCTATGCTTCCTGGCTGATGTTTTGGTCACTTTTGAATGCTGGCGGTGCTTTCACTCTAGTGGTAGCATGAGACGGAGTCTTCAACCCACACAAGTGGCTCAGGTAGTGCAGCTCATCCAGGATGGCACATCAATGCGAGCTGTGGCAAGAAGGTTTGCTGTGTCTGTCAGTGTAGTGTCCAGAGCATGGAGGCGCTACCAGGAGACAGGCCAGTACATCAGGAGACGTGGAGGAGGCCGTAGGAGGGCAACAACCCAGCAGCAGGACTGCTACCTCCGCCTTTGTGCAAGGAGGAGCAGGAGGAGCACTGCCAGAGCCCTGCAAAATGACCTCCAGCAGGCCACAAATGTGCATGTGTCTGTTCAAACGGTCAGAAACAGACTCCATGAGGGTGGTATGAGGACCTGACGTCCACAGGTGGGGGTTGTGCTTACAGCCCAACACCGTGCAGGACGTTTGGCATTTGCCAGAGAACACCAAGATTGGCAAATTCGCCACTGGCGCCCTGTGCTCTTCAGATGAAAGCAGGTTCACACTGAGCACGTGACAGACGTGACAGAGTCTGGAGACGCTGTGGAGAACGTTCTGCTGCCTGCAACATCCTCCAGCATGACCGGTTTGGCGATGGGTCAGTCATGGTGTGGGGTGGCATTTCTTTGGGGGGCCGCACAGCCCTCCATGTGCTCGCCAGAGGTAGCTTGACTGCCATTAGGTACCGAGATGAGATCCTCAGACCCCTTGTGAGACCATATGCTGGTGCGGTTGGCCCTGGGTTCCTCCTAATGCAAGACAATGCTAGACCTCATGTGGCTGGAGTGTGTCAGCAGTTCCTGCAAGAGGAAGGCATTGATGCTATGGACTGGCCCGCCCATTCCCCAGACCTGAATCCAATTGAGCACATCATGTCTCGCTCCATCCACCAACGCCACGTTGCACCACAGACTGTCCAGGAGTTGGCGGATGCTTTAGTCCAGGTTTGGGAGGAGATCCCTCAGGAGACCATCTGCCACCTCATCAGGATCATGCCCAGGCGTTGTAGGGAGGGAGGTCATTGTAAAATTAATTAAATCAATCAATCAAGACAGCCAGGAGGTTGGTTGGCTGTGGTGTGAGGCTTCGGGGGCTTAAAATGGCTGCCATAACTGCCACATGCTTGGCTGCCAAACACCAGCTCATACACCCCTCTTGCTCTCCCACCTTTCACTGCTTCAGATTTCCTAGGTTCCAGAAGACCTTTAGTGTAATTGCCCTAAGTGCCTCCCCCTGTCTCATTAGTGTCCCGTGGTTAAGCCATAAACAGCTGCTGAGCTCACCCACCACTGGTACACCCTGACCTGCAGACCGCCTCCCTCGCCCCCTGGAACCTGGAACCTGCCTCCGCCCACGTCAGCACTGTCACTACTGTCATCCTCAATACCATCAGCCTCAGAAACACCAGATTCATCATCAGGTATAGTGCTGTTAGCTAACCATCAGCCTCACTCTCAGGTATACTGCTGTTAGCTAACCTTCAGCCTCACCCTCAAATATACTGCTGTTAGCTAACCTTCAGCCTCACCCTCAGGTATACTGCTGTTAGCTAACCTTCAGCCTCACCCTCAAATATACTGCTGTTAGCTAACCTTCAGCCTCACCCTCAAATATACTGCTGTTAGCTAACCTACCTTCAGCTTCACCCTCAAATATACTGCTGTTAGCTAATCTTCAGCGTCACCATCAGGTATACTGCTGTTAGCTAACCTTCAGCCTCACCCTCAAGTATGCTGCTGATAGCTAACCTTCAGTGTTACCATCAGGTATACTGCTGTTAGCTAACCTTCAGCCTCACCCTCAAATATACTGCTGTTAGCTAACCTTCAGCCTCACCCTCAGGTATTCTGCTATTAGCTAACCTTCAGCGTCACCCTCAGGTATACTGCTGTTAGCTAACCTTCAGCCTCACCCTCAAGATATACTGCTGTTAGCTAACCTTCAGCCTCACCTCAAGAATACTGCTGTTAGCTAACCTTCAGCGTCACCATCAGGTATACTGCTGTTAGCTAACCTTCAGCCTCAACCTCAAGTATACTGCTGTTAGCTAACCTTCAGCGTCACCATCAGGTATACTGCTGTTAGCTAACCTTCAGCCTTACCATCAGGTATACTGCTGATAGCTAACCTTCAGCGTCACCATCAGGTATACTGCTGTTAGCTAACCTTCAGCCTCACCCTCAGGTATACTGCTGTTAGCTTACCTTCAGCCTCACCCTCAAGTATACTGCTGTTAGCTAACCTTCAGCCTCACCCTCAAGTATGCTGCTGTTAGCTAACCTTCAGTGTTACCATCAGGTATACTGCTGTTAGCTTACCTTCAGCCTCACCCTCAAGTATTCTGCTATTAGCTAACCTTCAGCGTCACCCTCAGGTATACTGCTGTTAGCTAACCTTCAGCCTCACTCAAGAATACTGCTGTTAGCTAACCTTCAGCCTCACTCAAGAATACTGCTGTTAGCTAACCTTCAGCCTCACCATCAGGTATACTGCTGATAGCTAACCTTCAGCCTCACCCTCAGGTATACTGCTGATAGCTAACCTTCAGCCTCACCCTCAGGTATACTGCTGATAGCTAACCTTCAGCCTCACCATCAGGTATACTGCTGATAGCTAACCTTCAGCCTTACCGTCAGGTATACTGCTGTTAGCTAACCTTCAGCCTCACCATCAGGTATACTGCTGATAGCTAACCTTCAGCCTCACCATCAGGTATACTGCTGATAGCTAACCTTCAGCCTTACCATCAGGTATACTGCTGTTAGCTAACCTTCAGCCTCACCATCAGGTATACTGCTGATAGCTAACCTTCAGCCTCACCATCAGGTATACTGCTGATAGCTAACCTTCAGCCTTACCATCAGGTATACTGCTGATAGCTAACCTTCAGCCTTACCATCAGGTATACTGCTGTTAGCTAACCTTCAGCCTCACCATCAGGTATACTGCTGTTAGCTAACCTTCAGCCTTACCATCAGGTATACTGCTGATAGCTCCCAGCCCACATCACCCTCAGTACTGTATCACCATTGTTTAAAGCAAGTCAGTGATTTAAGATGCAGGGCCATCGGTCTCAATACTTCAATGAGGTTTATTATTCAGTGATGCCAGCTTCATTACCATTGTAGACAGAAGCCTTCATATCTTTGTTTACTCGGTCTCCAACCAGTTTCCCTTGATGTCATTGCTGTTGCTGCATATTGACATTATAGTATTATGACATTGTTGAGTCATGTACAGCCCCACAGACTCTGTCTACAGGCAGATAGGAGTAGAGGTATGGTTTCTCTATGTTGTGACTTTGATGTATGGATTATTTACCCTGCATGGTCTCTGTGTGCTGATTCTCCAGCTTGTGCTGCTGGGCAACCTGCTGTCACACAGATGTCTGGCTCTGGCCACGCTGGCTTCTGGTTGGTAGCCATGGAAGCCCTCCGGCCTGCCGCACGCTTAATTTTCATAGTCATTAGAAATGCATTGTTTTGGAGGAGCTGCATTTGACCATTAGCACAATAGACGGAATCAATAAACACAGGTCAATGAACTCCGTTCAATACATCTAGCTAAACACACAAATACGATCAACAATATGGTCCGTGTTCAGCGGCCTGCCAGCATGTGACTCCTGAGGGGATGCTGTTTTTGCTGCGCAGTGTTAAAACTCTAATGCAATTATGACCAGAATAGTTCCTGAGTATTGATTAGGTGTGAGGGACCAAGAGGGGTGAGGCGGGGCACTGCTCTGGGGATGACCCTGCCACTCTCTGATTGATTGGGTGTGTCGGAGCAATTCCTGGCCAAATGACTCAATTGGAGTGCATCGAGCCTGGGCCCCCATTATTAACTTACCCAGGCAGAGGGCACCGTGAATAGCCTGGAGTGGAGCCTCGTTGGGGGATACTGCGGAAATAAAGAGGGGAAAAGCAGCCTTGCTAAACTCAATTTGTAATCTAACCCTGGGCGCTGCCATTGATCGAGATGCTCTCCTGCACCGGCGGCCAGGGCACGACTCAGACTCCATCTCTCTTTATCACCCTCTCTCCTTTCCTCTCCCTCCTCTTAGAGATGGTCATGATACTGTCCGTCTTAGCTGGACACGCACTTACTCTCTGTCTCACTTTCTCTCTCTGCATCTCACCTCCTCTCCTACCCTCTCTCTCTCTCTCTTTCTGTCTCTATATCTCCCTTCCTCTCTCTATCTCTCGGTCTCTCTCTCTTTTTCTCACCCCTTCCCCTCACATACTCACTGCAGAGATGGTTATTCAAGAGATTCAGCCCCTACACTGCAGACATGGCCATACAGCACATTGTTACCCTACAGACTGCCTCTACTATACAGGCCTGCTGGCTGGGTCTCAGGTGAGTCCATTCAGAATGCCTCTATCATCACCCAGTGTCCATGTGGCTTGTGTCTAGCCCTGTCCTGTCTCTGTCTGAGTCTGACCCACGGGGTCATTGTCTCCCTCCAGGCCCTGAGGAGCAGAACATAACTGTGGTCCTTTTGTAGCCAGGACAATACAGCGCCAGGATGGGGAAGCTCTCCATTCTCTCCCTCTTTGTTTGATCTGAGCTCGATTGGCTCTGCCTGACAGGCGATACCTGTGTTAACTACCATCTGTCAGCTGAATACTGTCTGAATCCAGGGGCTCCTCCGAGCCAGAGAGGGGGTTTGCATGTCTTGGATGAAGTGCCACGCCTCTGCCTGATTCCACAATCCCACTTCGCAACTTCTGGGATGGTCTCTATAGCTAAGTGAATGTACTGTTGCACTGTGTGAGGTGGGTTTGATTGAGAAGTGTCCTAGTCATGTCAACAGGGTGGGCCAAGAGCAATGTCTCTGTTCTCACCGTCCTCTCTGATCTCAGTCCAACAGCACTGATACTGTACACACCATCCGTGATAAGAGAGAACTCAGTGTCAATGTAAGCATGGCATGGTAAACTATACATTAGTGTAATTAGGCTACCCAAACACAGCTCTGTTAAGCTGTTTCCCATATGGAGCTATAAAGAGCTTTTATATACAATGTTCTATAAAGGGCTTTTATATACAATGTTCTATAAAGAGATTTTATATACAATGTTCTAGAAAGGCTACAAGGCCAAGAGGCATAAGGGGGCAAAATCATGGCACATTTTCAGTGAGGTAATGTAAAGAATACAGTCAAAATAATTTCTTTAGATTTCTTAATTTTTTGCACAAAACCTAATATAATGGTAGGAGTATGTTCTCGTTTTAAAGGCCTAACCTCCTGTTCAACTGCTAAAGGCTTTTTCCAGACCCATAAATCCAGTGCCCTTTGAAGAGGTTGACATTTTATTGACTGACCTCCAAGAGGAAGGTGAAACGTTCTTGGTTGTACTGGTGGACCCACCTGAGGGCTTACCATGAAGCTCCTGCATCTTTGTTTCCCATGGTGGTTGAAAAGAGAAGAGATGATTGTTGGTGGTAAAGATGTCTGTGTAATAAAATCCATCAAGATGTACATTAATATCTCTCTCTCCAAGTAGTCAGTGTATTCTGTATGGTGATACTGTATGACTCTCTGTCCATGTAGTCAGTGTATTCTGTATGGTGATACTGTATGACTCTCTCTCCATGTAGTCAGTGTATTCTGTATGGTGATACTGTATGACTCTCTCTCCATGTAGTCAGTGTATTCTGTATGGTGATACTGTATGGTGATACTGTATGACTCTCTCTCCATGTTGTCAGTGTATTCTGTATGGTGATTCTGTATGACTCTCTGTCCATGTAGTCAGTGTATTCTGTATGGTGATTCTGTATGACTCTCTCTCCATGTGTAGTGCTGAGGTGTATGTCTGTAGTGGTGATGGTGACTGTATGACTCTCTCTCCATGTTGTCAGTGTATTCTGTATGGTGATACTGTATGACTCTCTCTCCATGTAGTCTAGTGTATTCTGTATGGTGATTCTGTATGACTCTCTCTCCATGTAGCCAGTCTATTCTGTATGGTGATACTGTATGACTCTCTCGCCATGTAGTCAGTGTATTCTGTATGGTGATACTGTATGACTCTGTCCATGTTGTCAGTGTATTCTGTATGGTGATCCTGTATGGTGATACTGTATGACTC
Source organism: Salmo salar (assembly GCF_965601325.2). Lineage (NCBI taxonomy): Eukaryota > Metazoa > Chordata > Actinopteri > Salmoniformes > Salmonidae > Salmo > Salmo salar. The sequence continues at coordinate 31,306,413 of NC_138296.1, read as the reverse complement.
TCTCGCCATGCTGTCTATGTATTCTGTATAGTGATACTGTATGACTCTGTCCATGTAGTCAGTGTATTCTGTATGGTGATTCTGTATGACTCTCTGTCCATGTAGTCAGTGTATTCTGTATGGTGATACTGTATGACTCTCTCTCCCATGCTAGTCTAGTGTATTCTGTATGGTGATACTGTATGACTCTCTCTCCATGTAGTCAGTGTATTCTGTATGGTGATACTGTATGACTCTCTGTCCATGTAGTCAGTGTATTCTGTATGGTGATACTGTATGACTCTCTCTCCATGTAGTCAGTGTATTCTGTATGGTGATACTGTATGACTCTCTCTCCATGTAGTCAGTGTATTCTGTATGGTGATACTGTATGACTCTCTCTCCATGTAGTCTATGTATTCTGTATGGTGATTCTGTATGACTCTCTCTCCATGTAGCCAGTCTATTCTGTATGGTGATACTGTATGACTCTCTCGCCATGTAGTCAGTGTATTCTGTATGGTGATACTGTATGACTCTGTCCATGTTGTCAGTGTATTCTGTATGGTGATCCTGTATGGTGATACTGTATGACTCTCTCGCCATGCTGTCTATGTATTCTGTATAGTGATACTGTATGACTCTGTCCATGTAGTCAGTGTATTCTGTATGGTGATTCTGTATGACTCTCTCTCCATGTAGTCAGTGTATTCTGTATGGTGATTCTGTATGACTCTCTCCATGTTGTCAGTGTATTCTGTATGGTGATACTGTATGACTCTCTCTCCATGTAGTCAGTGTATTCTGTATGGTGATTCTGTATGACTCTCTGTCCATGTAGTCAGTGTATTCTGTATGGTGATACTGTATGACTCTCTCTCCATGTAGTCAGTGTATTCTGTATGGTGATTCTGTATGACTCTCTGTCCATGTAGTCAGTGTATTCTGTATGGTTATTCTGTATGACTCTCTCCATGTAGTCAGTGTATTCTGTATGGTGATACTGTATGACTCTCTCTCCATGTAGTCAGTGTATTCTGTATGGTGATACTGTATGACTCTCTCTCCATGTAGTCAGTGTATTCTGTATGGTAATACTGTATGACTCCCAGGTTTTATTGTTTCCATGTGTCCCATGCAGGCTTGTCTTGGGGAATAGGAGGGAATTGATCCCTAAAGAAACAGCCTGCTTCAACCTTTCACATCAGGTTAGCCAATCAGCACCCCCTGCTGCTCCCACTCTCTCACAGCTCTCACAGCCAGTCTCACTGGAGCTTCAGTCAGATCTTCAGGAATGCACACATACACTCTCATTCACACGACTCGTTCATTCATTTGCAATGACAGATTCGTTTGAAATGACTTTCTCACAAGTCATAAGAGAGGCCAAGGATGTTGAGTGTCAGTCCCCTCGTTTCTTGGCTGCTCAATGTGGGCTGTCGTTAATTATAGACAAGGGTTAGACAGGCATTGAAGCCCATTCACTACAGGGATGAGGTAACCTTGACCTTTGCCCTTCAATTAATATATCATATATTAGCATTAGCATGGGGAATGAGCCTACTTGATTTGGGAGGTAATTTAGCAGATTGGGTTAATTAAGTGTTTGGTGCTAATTTACTGTAGAGGCAGTGACTTACTGTATTAAGTGAAAGGAGGTCCAGTTTATAGAAGGCTTCGATTCAGCCAACCAGACGTAGCCCTCTCTCCCCTAATGTACTTATATTTAATGTGTCTCTCTGCTTTTAGTTGTATATCATACTCTCCCGTCATTTGATTTGTATGTTCTGGAAATCACTCACAATCAAAAGCTAGGGACATTATTTTCAGCATGATTGCACGTTGTCAGGGGGCTGTGATTTAACGTTTCCCAGGTTTGGGGAATGTACGGGGTGTAAATACTCTGATGGATCTGCTGCTGTTGCTGCTATGAGGGGAGAGAGGAGGGAAAGAGAGAAGAGAGGAGAGAGGGAAGAGAGGATAGGAGGGGAGAGAGAGGAGAGGAAGAGGAAGAGGGAGCGGAGCTCTAACTCAACAGGGCTCTGCACTCTGACACGGGTCATTGGAGAACTCAAAGGGCTTGGAGGAAAATAAATGATTTACTCATTTCCAAGGTTTATTTTTCTGTGTTAAGGTGGCCGGGAAAACCTGGCTCGCAGGCCGAACCGAACATGATGGATCAAACGACAAGGCAAATATACACACACTCCTGTAGACACACATACTTTGGCACCGACTCACTCATTCTCACCTCCTGTACACAAAATATGTCTCTTTACCAGACGTCGGCTTCTTAGGGTAACCCACTCTGTCTCTCACACACACACGGCCACACACACACACACACACACACACACACACACACACACACACACACACACACACACACACACACACACACACACACACACACACACACACACACACACAGTTCCATTACCACGTTGCACCATGCAGTAACACTCCAGTTCCCTTGACGCTGGCTCTTTTGTAAATAAACAGACCGATGAAAGGACAGGTTGGAGCTGAGAGTCAGTCTGTTCTTTACTAATGAGCTGCCCCAACCTTATGGATGCCTCATTAGCGATAGTACACTGACTACTGCCTGGTTTTCTTAAAAGATGAATTTACCTTCGTCCGTGCCTGGCTGTCAACTTCGACTCACCTTGCCACAATTGTTTTGTAGTAAATAACGTGCCTCCATGCCTGTTTGGATGTGTGAGAACGCTGGTACATATGTGGGGGTTTGAGAAAGAGGGGCTGTGTGAAGGAAAGGAAATAATCTGCTAACCAAGTGTATGTTATGGACCATGTAGACCAGCTGAATGACCCATAACATTAGAATGAAACACACTGAGACATGTTATGGACCATGTAGACCAGCTGAATGACCCATAACCTTAGAATGAAACACACTGAAACATGTTATGGACCATGTAGACCAGCTGAATGACCCATAACCTTAGAATGAAACACACTGAGACATGTTATGGACCATGTAGACCAGCTGAATGACCCATAACATTAGAATGAAACACACTGAGACATGTTATGGACCATGTAGACCAGCTGAATGACCCATAACATTAGAATGAAACACACTGAGACATGTTATGGACCATGTAGACCAGCTGAATGAGACATCGGCATGGACCATGTAGACCAGCTGAATGAGACATCGGGATGGACCATGTAGACCAGCTGAATGAGACATCGGCATGGACCATGTAGACCAGCAGAATGAGACATCGGGATGGACCATGTAGACCAGCAGAATGAGACATCGGGATGGACCAGCTTTCTCCTCTCCAACAGGCTTCAGATGTGTCATAGTTCAGACACAAGGGTCATTCAGTCAACACAGACATAATGAACATTCCTCTTCCACAGTCAGTGTCTCAAAACCTGTTTCATAACCTTAGACATGTGGAAGAGGTCACTTAGTCTAGCTTGACACTTTGATGATGTGTGTGTGTGTGTGTGGGAGGGAGGGAGGGAGGGAGGGAGGGAGGGAGGGAGGGAGGAAATACAACAGACTGGTGTCAGGCTCAGCACAAAGAAAGGTGTTCATATTAGTCCTTTAACCAGCTCTGTCTGTCGCTCTCTCCCTCCCCGTCTCCCCCCTCTCTCTGTCTCTCTCTCTACATCTACCTCTCTCTCTCTCACACACACACATAAACACGTGTGTACCCCACCCTCCCTGTTTCCTCCAAAGTGCCAGTTAGCCCCTCCTCTCTGACAGGGTGTGCTTAAAAAAATGTCACCTGCCAAAAAGAGAAGAAAAGCTAAAAAGCATAGTTCCTTTCCTAGAATAAAACCCTAAATCATATCAGGTGTGCCATCAGTGTACGCTCAGCAGGCTGCTGATGTCTGGCTGCACTTTCATTTCATGAATTTCCTCTTTCCTTTATTCTTTCTTCCTTCAGAGCGGTCTCTCTGACTAATCTGCCGGGGGAATAGGGGGTGCAGATGCCCGGGGCCAGGCAACGTAGGCGTGGGGCTGGGGGCACAGTGCCCGTAGGTAGAGAGGCACAGTGAGTCACCCTGGGCTCCTGCCAGCCCTCAGCTGCAGAGCTGGACCATTCATCACAGTGCGATGCTGGCACCACTAGCACCAGGCTGGCACCACTACAGCCAAGCAGGGGCAGGCAGCGGTGAGCGAGAATTGTCCTGCATTGTCCTGGGGGTTCGTTTGTCTGTTAAGTATTCATGGAAGAGAGGAGGATGCAGCCACTCCCTTTCCTCACCATCTTACTGTACCAGCTCTCCCTCACATATGTCCATTTATTCTAAAAGACAGATTGATATGTCACACACACACACACACACACACACACACACACACACACACACACACACACACACACTCTTTGGTGGACCACTTCATGCAGTATAGCACAGTACATTATCACATACATACTTCTACTCTTGCATGTACAGTGGAGACACGTGTGAAACAACATTACAGATGTTTCCAATCCGTTGTCCCAAAAATCCTGAACCCCTCCCAACCCCCTCAACTCTAGCCCTCTGACCGTGGGATGCTGTGGAAGGACAGTCCGTGGTGAGGGATGAAATGCCGCTGGCTGTGTGGTGTCTCTGTGTGTATCAGTGTGTTTATCATCTATAAGCATGGCCACGTGGGTCCTTTTCTAAAATGAAACCCCTGTTCCTCACTGTCTTTGTTTGGGGATTAGGAACAATGCTGCGTTGGCCCTGGGCTTTCCCCTTTAGGATTGGTGGGAAAAAAGGGATGTTCTGTGTGCTCTCTCCCAGACTGTGGTGTGATGATATGATGACCGAGCGTGACTGAGAGATCGGAACTAAAGAGAAGAGGCCTGATTCAGAATATTGTGTGTAGATTAATGAGGGAAAAAAGGGGGAAAAATGTATTAAAAAAATTACGATTTAATACATTTTAGAATAAGGCTGTAAAGTAACAAAATCTGGAAAAGGTCAAAGGGTCTGAATACTTTCTGAATGCACTGTATGTGGACCACATGCCACACACACACACCAATTCACTTTAGAATGTCATACGATTCATTTGCCAGAGACCATTGTGACACACAGAGACACATACAATTACTCCCCTCTGAGTCAAGTACTTTATTGGTTATCACGCCCACTTCTCTCCTATTATTCTGTGGATTAGCATCACATCTGTATACTGTAACTCTTTAGATCATAATAGCCATCATAAGACTCATTGTAGGATATTTGACTGATTCCTCTGTGTCTGTGGTTGTCTCTGTCATCCCTCTTTCTAACTCAGCCCACACCCTTGTTGTACTGTTAATGGGGCTGGCAAGCCTGTGTTACTCACCAGAGTGTTGAGGCTGAGTCACTGCTGCAGTATTCTCCTCAGACCCCCACCCTCTCTCCCCACTGCAGACCCCCACCCTCTTTCCCCACTGCAGACCCCATCCTCTCTCCCCACTGCAGACCCCCACCCTCTCTCCCCACTGCAGACCCCCACCCTCTCTCCCCACTGCAGACCCCCACCCTCTCTCACCACTGCAGACCCCCACCCTCTCTCCCCACTGCAGACCCCCACCCTCTCTCACCACTGCAGACCCCCACCCTCTCTCCCCACTGCAGGCCCCCACCCTCTCTCCCCACTGCAGGCCACCACCCTCTCTCCACACTGCAGACCCCCACCCTCTCTCCCCACTGCAGGCCCCCACCCTCTCTCCACACTGCAGACCCCCACCCTCTCTCCCCACTGCAGACCCCCACCCTCTCTCCCCACTGCAGACCCCCACCCTCTCTCCCCACTGCAGACCCCCACCCTCTCTCCCCACTGCAGACCCCCACCCTCTCTCACCACTGCAGACCCCCACCCTCTCTCCCCACTGCAGACCCCCACCCTCTCTCACCACTGCAGACCCCCACCCTCTCTCCCCACTGCAGACCCCCACCCTCTTTCCCCACTGCAGACCCCATCCTCTCTCCCCACTGCAGACCCCCACCCTCTCTCCCCACTGCAGACCCCCACCCTCTCTCCCCACTGCAGACCCCCACCCTCTCTCCCCACTGCAGACCCCCACCCTCTCTCACCACTGCAGACCCCCACCCTCTCTCCCCACTGCAGACCCCCACCCTCTCTCCCCACTGCAGACCCCCACCCTCTCTCACCACTGCAGACCCCCACCCTCTCTCCCCACTGCAGGCCCCCACCCTCTCTCCCCACTGCAGGCCCCCACCCTCTCTCCACACTGCAGACCCCCACCCTCTCTCCCCACTGCAGGCCCCCACCCTCTCTCCACACTGCAGACCCCCACCCTCTCTCCCCACTGCAGACCCCCACCCTCTCTCCCCACTGCAGACCCCCACCCTCTCTCACCACTGCAGACCCCCACCCTCTCTCCCCACTGCAGACCCCCACCCTCTCTCACCACTGCAGACCCCCACCCTCTCTCCACACTGCAGACCCCCACCCTCTCTCCCCACTGCAGACCCCCACCCTCTCTCCCCACTGCAGACCCCCACCCTCTCTCACCACTGCAGACCCCCACCCTCTCTCCCCACTGCAGACCCCCACCCTCTCTCACCACTGCAGACCCCCACCCTCTCTCCCCACTGCAGGCCCCCACCCTCTCTCCCCACTGCAGGCCCCCACCCTCTCTCCACACTGCAGACCCCCACCCTCTCTCCCCACTGCAGGCCCCCACCCACTCTCCACACTGCAGACCCCCACCCTCTCTCCCCACTGCAGACCCCCACCCTCTCTCCCCACTGCAGGCCCCCACCCACTCTCCCCACTGCAGACCCCCACCCTCTCTCACCACTGCAGGCATCCACTCTCTCTCACCACTGCAGGCATCCACCCTCTCTCCCCACTGCAGGCCCCCACCCTCTCTCCCCACTGCAGACCCCCACCCACTCTCCCCACTGCAGACCCCCACCCTCTCTCACCACTGCAGGCATCCACTCTCTCTCACCACTGCAGGCATCCACCCTCTCTCCCCACTGCAGGCCCCCACCCTCTCTCCAAACTGCAGACCCATACCCCTCTCTCACCACTGCAGGCCCCCACCCTCTCTCCCCACTGCAGGCCCCCACCCTCTCTCCCCACTGCAGGCCTTCACCCCTCTCTCTCCACTGCAGGCCTTCACCCCTCTCTCTCCACTGCAGGCCTTCACCCCTCTCTCTCCACTGCAGGCCTTCACCCCTCTCTCTCCGCTTCAGGCCCCCACCCCTCTCTCTCCGCTGCAGGCCCCCACCCCTCTCTCCCTGCTGCAGGCCCCTACATCCCTCTCCCCCTACTGCAGGCCTGTCTGCCCACCACTCTCTCTCTCTAATCTCATCAATGTTGATTTCTGATACGGCAGAGAGAGCTTTTAAGGAGATGGTATAGAGGTTCTTCTATGTGAATGTGATGGGTTAGAGAATGGGGGGAGGTGGAATAGAGTGGTGGGCTGCGGAGTGAGATGCAGGTATTTCCTATAATGGCCTGTGCCCCTTTCCTTTTAGTCCCCCCCCTACCTGACCACTAATGAGCCTGAATAGACACCCTTTAGGGTTTATGATGCTGCAGTGTGTGTGTGTGTGTGTGGTGTGTGTGTGTGTGTCGCTGCACAGCTGGTCACTTAGATGTATTGATATGTGTTTCAATCTGCCATACACATGCATTCATTCATGAACACACATTCCATTTTCTCTGAGTCTCTGTTCCATGCAGCGAACGGCTCCCTGCGGAGGGTCAGGGCCTCTTTGTCTCTGAGTTAAGTGTCTCAATCTATGGGGTAGAGATGAGTGTCTCTCTCTGTCTATGTCTGTGGCTCTCTCTCTCTCTCTCTGTCTCCCTCTCTATCTTTCCCTGTAAACACTGAAACCTGCTGTGTGTGTGTGTGTGTGTGTGTGTGTGTGTGTGTGTGTGTGTGTGTGTGTGTGTGTGTGTGTGTGCGCGTGCGCTGAGTCTCGTACAGTAGAGCAGTCCTGGAGGCTTCAGTTTCTTCACTGGTCTACTTCTCATTACGCACTGAGGAGGGAGGCCGTCTGTCTTAATGAAAACACTTATTCAATCAGGGACTGAGTTGATCCCCTGATAAATAACGTGTCCAAAGATAAGCCGTTTACTTTATACATCCAATGCATCTAAGGCCCACTGGGATAACCAGTGAAAAGTATTATTTTTGTACCATCTTTAAACATTGTTAAGGTCTGGTGAATATTTATCACAGTGAAGGTCCATGGCATGTACTATGGCTTGATGTATAGGCTCGTTCACAGTATGATATATCCTCTACTCTACTCTGTATTTTGTTTTGATATCTCAGATATCTCCTGTGAGAATCTAGAATATTATGTTTGATAAAATCTCAGTTTAAAATGGACCCAATGAAAGAGAGTCCGTTGCGATGGGTCAGTCTAGAAAGAGAGAGAGTGGGGAAGAAAAGTGAGAGAGTGATTCAGGGGATAAATGAAAGAGTGATGGAGAGCTCACACTCAGGTACGTTTCCATAGAGAGCATGGAGGCCAGGGCCTAGTTACTGTAACTGGGAGATACGGGGCAGGAGAGGTGGAGGTCATACTGGGGTTAATGGGCTCTGTATCCACATGGAACCAACTCAGGAATCAGAGCAGAGCAGGGCTCCCCAAAGCCTGGTGAGAAAACCTGTAGGTCTGTGCTGCAGACACCTGCTCCATAGGACGTTTGGTCATTCATCATCATTATCTGGACAAACAAACTACTATTTTCATAATTATGCCCATATGTGAATATTTCCATGTGTGATAAATCAACAAACTTACAAACCACTGTTTGTAGAAATTCAAAGAAGAAATCATGGTATACAGATGTAGTATCTTAATTTGAGCAACAGGAAATGTGAATTATTATGTGGATTATAATTAATGGAGATTGTTGGAGGGGTTGATACATTTCTCGTAAGGGAAAAGCAAGACAGAAATTTCAGTGGAAATTACAAACTTCCGATGCCTTTTAAAACCTCAAATACTCTACAAAGTTAAAACTTCCTTCATTTCAGGAAGGTTCCTGTAACAGGGTGTGTTACGGTTATGAGGTTTAGGGGGCGTAGGTTTCCATCACTCATATCATTGTGGGAGTTTTGGGGCCTAGATTACATACACAGATTAGAGAGTGCATCCAAAAGTCATAAACAGCTATTTTGTGTTGAGGATACCCAAAGCACTGGGGAAATAAACACACGCTTGCCGTCACCTCCGTTTCTAACAGCAAATAGGCTGGAGGAGCTGTCTGACAGGGTTAATATGATGCTCGACTGACGACAAGGGTGGAGAGTTGAATGGGGTCAACGAGGGTTTCCTTTCACAGATGTCACAGGGATAGGTGCCATAAACATATACACTACACACAAATACACACACATGTAGGCCTACATTCTGTATTTAGACACTACGCACACACACACTCACATATATACACACACACACATTTGTAGAGAGAAGGGAGGGATATGAATGGTTTCCAGGTGTGGGCCTCTCTCCCAGGTCTATCGTAAACACCATGTCTCCTGGAGAACAGGTTTACAAGGCTCTGCTGAGGCTCGGAGGTTCTGACCCCAGTCTGAGGGCAGCCCGATGGCCTTTTCAGATCAGGTGAGAGCAGAGCAGAAAGATGTGATCTCTGCTCACTGCAGTAATTCACATCAGGCAGCCCAGTCCAGTCCAACATATTTATGGCTGATATTGTGCTGTAAAACTGTAATCTCTAAGGCGTACTGTACAGTGTGTGCGCTAGTGACAGCAGATGTTTCATTTAGTGTGACAGATCTCAAGTTCAAGTTGGACCTAATCTCTCCTAACGAAACGCAACTTCCTGGATCATACTTGAACTAAACTGTCTCTCTCTCTCTCTCTCTCTCTCTCTCTCTCTCTCTCTCTCTCTCTCTCTCTCTCTCTCTCTCTCTCTCTCTCTCTCTATGTGTTTCTGTCTCTCTCTCTCTGTGTCTCTCTCTCTGTCTCTGTCTCTCTCTCTCTCTCTCTCTCTCTCTCTCTCTCTGTGTCTTGCTCTGTCTCTCTCTGTGTCTCGCTCTGTCTCACTCTCTATCTCTGTATGTCGCTCTCTGTATCTCACTCTCTCTCTCTCTGTATCTCTCTCTCTGTGTCTCGCTCTGTCTCTCTCTTTATCTCTCTCTCTCTGTATCTCGCTCTCTGTATCTCACTCTCTCTATCTCACTCTCTCTCTCTCTGTGTATCTCTCTCTCTGTGTCTTGCTCTGTCTCTCTCTGTATCTCGCTCTCTCTCTCCAGGTGAGTGTGACTGACTCATCTGTATCTCTGACATTGTAGGTCAGTGAGCAGCCCTGATAGAGTACGCCACTACCTCTGATCTTGATTATTGTGGCTGGAGGGGAGACTGATAATGACTCAAAGTCAACACGTCTCATCTTGTAACCACTCCATACCTCTCTCTCTCTCTCTCTCTCCCTCACTTTCTCTCGCTCTCCCTGTTTCTCTCTCTCTGCAGCTTCGAGCCATGCCATGGTGGTAAGATAGTTGTGTTAGTCTGTTGGTCAATTGCCCAGCTGTAAGGGTGAGGAGAGGCCCCATTCTGCGGTAAGGATGTGGAGGGGCCCCAGCCTGCTGTAAGGGTGAGGGGCCCAGCCTGCTGTAAGGGTGAGGAGGGGCCCAGCCTGCTGTAAGGGTGAGGAGGGGTCCCAGCCTGCTGAAAGGGTGAGGAGGGGCCCAGCCTGCTGTAAGGGTGAGGAGGGGCCCAGCCTGCTGTAAGGGTGAGGAGGGGTCCCAGCCTGCTGAAAGGGTGAGGAGAGGTCCCAGCCTGCTGTAAGGGTGAGGAGGGGTCCCAGCCTGCTGAAAGGGTGAGGAGAGGTCCCAGCCTGCTGAAAGGGTGAGTAGGGGCCCAGCCTGCTGTAAGGGTGAGGAGGGGTCCCAGCCTGCTGAAAGGGTGAGGAGAGGTCCCAGCCTGCTGTAAGGGTGAGGAGTCGCCCCAGCATGCTGTCACGGTGAGGAGTCGCCCCAGCCTGCTGTAACGGTGAGGAGTCGCCCCAGCCTGCTGTTAGGGTGAGGAGTCGCCCCAGCCTGCTGTAACGGCGAGGAGTCGCCCCAGCCTGCTGAAAGGCTGAGGGGTCCCAGCCTGCTGAAAGGGTGAGGAGTCGCCCCAGCCTGCTGAAAGGCTGAGGGGTCCCAGCCTGCTGTAACGGTGAGGAGTCTTCCCAGCCTGCTGTTAGGGTGAGGAGTCGCCCCAGCCTGCTGTAACGGCGAGGAGTCGCACCAGCCTGCTGAAAGGCTGAGGGGTCCCAGCCTGCTGAAAGGGTGAGGAGTCGCCCCTGCCTGCTGTAAGGGTGAGGAGTCGCCCCAGCCTGCTGTAACGGTGAGGAGTCGCCCCAGCCTGCTGTTAGGGTGAGGAGTCGCCCCAGCCTGCTGTTAGGGTGAGGAGTCGCCCCAGCCTGCTGTAAGGGTGAGGAGTCGCCCCAGAAGGCTGTAAGGGTGAGGAGTCGCCCCAGCCTGCTGTAAGGGTGAGGAGTCTCCCCAGCCTACTGTAAGGGTGAGGACTCGCCCCAGCCTGCTGTAAGGGTGTCCAGACTATCAGACATGCTGGCTGTGCAATCCAACAGCCTCAGGCGCCGGCTATAACAGGTCCGGGTCCCTCACTCAACCATATGACAGGTGAGCTACAAGTCCCAGGAAATAACATTAAACACAGTGTGTGAGCAGCAGGAACACTGGCCAAAGTTAGAGGAGGTCATGTGAGCAGAGTGTTGCTGGGTAGAATCCCTGGTGGGCCTATAGTACTGGACAGGCCCCTAAGCCAACTCTTGATTGGATATCCTGTTGAATGAATGGAAGGATATGTGACACACAGTATGTGTTATGATAAGAGATCACCTACTATTAAATGATCGTAAGGAGATGGTGTAGAACTACTACAAACACAAGTGGGACAATGAATCAATGAAGCTGGTGATGTCAGAGAGATGTATTATTTCTTCTACTGCTGACACAGCTAATGTCGCCACAGGATATAAACAATCTATATGTTATACAAACTGGGCCTGTTTCAATGAAACGTGTATGTCACTGATGTCATTATTCTAGAAGTGATGTTCTTGTGAAGTGTGTTATCATCACAGTACATTCATACGTTTTGATTGGCTACGGGTTGAGATGGATTTGTCCTCTTCTGGTTCACCGGGGGTTGAGTCCAAGCTGTGAAAACACACTACACAATTGTCCCTCTTGACATGAGGGAAACATGACAAAATCAAGACAAGGCTAATCACAGTGTTGAATTCCTGCCTGATGCTGTCTTTATGATTGGTTAACCCACATCACTTGAAAGGTTGCTCCAACATGTGTTTGACAAGTTGGTTACTCTAGTCTTTTGTCGTGATATTCCTGTGACTGTTTCTTGTTCTAAACACACACACACACACACACACACACACACACACACACACACACACACACACACACACACACACACACACACACACACACACACACACACACACAGTTTATGTTGTCATTAGATTAGGATGTAGTTGATATGGTTGTCATTAGGATGTAGAACAAGTTGATATGGTTTTCATTAGGATGTAGAACAAGTTAATATGGTTGTCATTAGGATGTAGAACAAGTTAATATGGTTGTCATTAGGATGTAGAACAAGTTGATATGGTTGTCATTAGGATGTAGAACAAGTTAATATGGTTGTCATTAGGATGTAGAACAAGTTAATATGGTTGTCATTAGGATGTAGAACAAGTTGATATGGTTGTCATTAGGATGTAGAACAAGTTGATATGGTTGTCATTAGGATGTAGAACAAGTTGATATGGTTGTCATTAGGATGTAGAACAAGTTGATATGGTTGTCATTAGGATGTAGAACAAGTTAATATGGTTGTCATTAGGATGTAGAACAAGTTAATATGGTTGTCATTAGGATGTAGAACAAGTTAATATGGTTGTCATTAGGATGTAGAACATGTTGATATTGTTTTCATAAAGGTTCAGTACCAAGTCAGAAACACAGGTCTGTATATATTCCACTTTAGAGTTTGGCGATGAGGACACCAAGGACTGACAGCTGCACTACACTTGTTCCTCAGAGTTTATGGTCATGGAAACTATATTGAACAAAATTATAGACGCAACATGCAACAATTTCAAGATTTCGCTGAGTTACAGTTACAGCCAATCAGAATGAGTTTTTCGACACAAAGTGCTTTATTACAGACAGACAGTCCTCAGTTTTATCAGCTGGTCTGCTTGATATGCCACACCTGTCAGGTGGATGGATTATCTTGACACAGTTGAAATGCTCACTAGCAGGGATGTAAACAAATTTGTGCACAATATTTTAGAGAAATAAGCTTTTTGTGCATATGGAAAATTTCTGGGATCTTTTATTTCAGCTCATGGAACCAGCACTTTATATGTTGCAATTATATTTTTGTTCAGTATAAATTACTAGACCAGAGACAGGTTCAATTCCAAAACTAAAATGTGGATCTTTGTGACAAATCCCCTCCTTCAGATAAGATCTTGTCTTATCATCTCTGGGTTTCTCTTATTTGTCATGGCAGTAGAATAAAATATTGCTTTATTTGGTGTTTGTATTGCAGTCTTGGCCATGTCATGATGAAGACACTCAGGGCCACTGACACATGGGAAGCATCTACTCTCTCAGATTTGCTACTTCCTTCCTTCCTCTCAGTTCTCCATCTACCCTGCCATTAAGCAGACCTGACGGCTGGGCCCGTTCTCCAAAGCCCCCATGGCCCTGCCCATTACAGAGGTCACCAGAGGTTGTTCTGGAGGTCGTTATGAACCAAAGACAGACCGACGACCAGGGGCAACCCAACACATGTACCTACGGGGTAGTGGCAGGAAGACCAACAGGATATGGGTCTGCGGTGAGGGAAGGGGAGAACGCTAACTAGACCTGTATTTGTTTTGGATCGTTCAGAGGAAGGAAAGGCTCAGATGTAATGGCTTGTTTACATGGTTCTGAAATGTCCCTCCGCTGGAATCACATAATTGCCCCCTGACTCGATCAATCAAGGTATGAATCAAGGGTCTGCAGGTTAAGTAAACATATGAATAGTTTTAGATTTCTGCTCTCTTTCCTCTGCCATGGGGAACATCAACAGCTTAGAGAGACTGAGTTATGGAGGACCCAGTGGAGAACGTTGTTAGTTTATTGAATAAATGAAAGTGATTGCATTGAACAAGCAGAGCAACTACCAGACACTGTTATGGTTCATGGCACAGAGAGCCTTTTAGATTCCTCCAATTAAGGATATGGAAAGCTACAGTGCAGTATATGGCGATAAGGGTGCAATTAGGTAAACATCACTGTTAGACTTTCAGATCCAGCAATTCAGTATTGTTCAGTCTGGTGACATTATGGACTTTTATAAATTGACATTAATGCTCACTTGGACAAGACAATGTTGATAATTTCAGACCTTTGATGCTGGGGTCACGTCCTCTCTAGCAGCATCTCCTGTCTCTCTCTGTCTTTTACCACCTCACCATGTCTGTCAACACAGATATAACACGCACGGCTGCCAAGCTGGGGAATGTGACTGGTGTGTGGCATGTACCCACTGAACTCTGAATCACTCTGCCTCACTCCTCTACTGACTGCCTTGTTTATACCTCACTCTCTCCACAAACCTTTCTTTCCCTCTCTTCTCTCTCTCTCTCTCTCTCCCCCTCTCCCTCTCACTCTCCCTCTCCCTCTCCCTTTCCCTCTCCCTTTCTCTCTCTCTCTCTGTGTTTTTGAATCCCTCCTTTGTGACAGCTGAGGTTTTGGGAAGTCGTCCTGGTGGTCCCCTCTCAAATAAAATAAAATAAAATGGTATTTGTCACATGCTTCATAAACAACGGGTGTAGACAAACATTGAAATGCTTGCTTCCAGGCCGTTCTCAACAAAGCAGAGGAAAAAGAGAATAGAAAAATTAGAAAAAAATAGAAAAATAATAATAGAATAGAATGGAATAGAAAATAGAATAAAATAACACAAGGATTAAATGCACAATAAGTAACGATAACTTTAGAATCACCTTTATTCACCAAGTACATTTTAACATTCTCAGAATTGTACTTGGTGAAATGGTACTGCTATTGATAAAATACAGACAACTGTGTTTAAACAAAGTCTACATACATTATATACAACTTGTAGTGAGCATAGAGCTATAAGAGAATGGGCAGATATGCAAATGTTCAGTGGGTATACGGTTGATACTCAGTGGATGTACACATTTACAGTATTAGTATGAATATATCTAAATGCAGAGAGATGGACAGAGTATGATGCAGTATGGTGCAGTTATTTTGTGCACAGTTCAGAGATGTGTTGATGCTGTGTACAGCATAGAGTGCATAGTCCTTTAGTCTCTATGGGCCAGATGGCCTGTTGGTAAGGGTCACAGCTCCCTCCACCCTCCACTCCCTCCACCCTCCACTCTCCACTCCCTCTACCCTCCACCCTCCACTCCCTCCACCCTCCACTCTCCACTCCCTCCACCATCCGCCCCTTCCTCCCTCCACCCTCCACTCCGTCCACCCTCCACTCTCTCCACCATCCACTCCTTCCTCCCTACGCCCCTCCACTCCGTCTACCCTCCACTCCGTCCACCCTCCACTTTGTCCACTCTCCGCTCCCTCCATCCTCCGCTCCCTCCACCATTCCCCCAGTCATCACTAGATTTACAGCGACATCATTACAGCGTTGCATTTTTCCACTAAAGCATTTTCTGAAACTGTAAACAAGAAAAGGAGCAGTTACAATCTAGCCTTACAAGCCAAACAGGGTGTTACATGTCAGCTGCTGTCAGCCATACATCCTGCTGCATGGTCTTTATAAGGATTTGCCTCAGTGCTGTTCCATGTGAACCTGATAGGACACCTTATAAATTCAGCCTGAAGATTAAGCTCCATAGTAAACTACACACTACTATAGTACAGACCAGTATTGGGCATCCTGCTCCCTCTCGCTGTATACTGTAACCACAGGGCTGGCATGGCTCTCACACACCTCCTTCCTAATGGCTTTCCCAGAGAGAAGAGCAGCCCAAGCTGCTGTCTAATTGGAAGCTTTTCTATTTTAAAACTAAACAGACCGTACCACCAGCTGAGCATGATATGGAACGTTGTGGTATAATAATATATTATGATGTACTGTTTTATCTTCTGTTTTATACGTAATGTAAGTACTATAATGTGTTTGGACCCCAGGAAGAGAAGCTGCTGCCTTGGTAGCAGCTAATGGGGATCCCTAATAAATCCATATACAAAATGGTACAGTACTGTACACATAGCGGAGTGACTGATGCTGGAGGCTTCAATCTGGCCCAGTACACAGTCTGGTGTAGTATACAGTCTGGTAGAGTATACAGTCTGGTAGAGTATACAGTCTAGTAGCGTATACAGTCTGGTAGAGTACACAGTCTGGTATAGTATACAGTCTGGTAGAGTATACAGTCTAGTCTAGTACACAGTCTAGTCTAGTACACAGTCTGGTAGAGTATACAGTCTGGTAGAGTATACAGTCTGGTAGAGTACACAGTCTAGTCTAGTACACAGTCTGGTAGAGCATACAGTCTGGTAGAGCATACAGTCTGGTAGAGCATACAGTCTGGTCTAGTATACAGTCTAGTCTAGTACACAGTCTAGTCCAGTACACAGTCTGGTAGAGCATACAGTCTGGTCAAGTATACAGTCTGGTCTAGTAAACAGTCTGGTAGAGTAAACAAACTGGTACAGTATACAGACTGGTACAGTATACAGACTGGCCTAGCATCCTGTCTGGCCTAGTATCCAGTCTGGCCTAGTATCCAGTCTGGCCGAGTATCCAGTCTGGTATAGTATACAGTCTGGGATAGTACACAGTGTGGTCTAGTATACAGTCTGGTCTAGTATACTGTCTGGTCTAGTACACATTATGGTATAGTATACAGTATGGTCGAGTATACAGTCTGGTCTTGAATACAGTCTGGTGTAGTATACATTCTGGTCTAGCATACTGTCTGTTAATGTACACAGTCTGGTCTAGTATACAGTCTGGTCTAGTATACAGTCTGGTCGAGTATACAGTCTGGTTGAGTATACAGTCTGGTCGAGTATACAGTCCGGTCGAGTATACAGTCCGGTGTAGTTTACTGTCTGGTCTAATATACAGTCTGGTAGAGTATGCAGTCAGGTCGAGTATACAGTCTGGTCTAGTATACAGTCTGGTCTAGTATACAGTCTGGTCGAGTATACAGTCTGATCGAGTATACAGTCTCAGTCTGGTCGAGTATATTTATAGTATGCAGTCTGGTAGAGTTTACAGTCTGGTCTCCTACACATTCTGGTCTCCTACACATTCTGGTCTAGTACACAGTCTGGTCTAGTATACAGTCTGGTCTAGTATACAGTCCGGTCTAGTATTCAGTCTGGTCTCGTATTCAGTCTGGTCTAGTATACAGTCTGGTCTAGTATACAGTCTGTTCTAGTATACAGTCTGGTCTAGTACACAGTCTGTTATTGTACACAGTCTGGTCTAGTATCCAGTCTGGTAGATTATCCAGTCTGGTCTAGTATCCAGTCTGGTAGGGTATACAGTCTGGTGGACTACACAGTCTGGTCTAGTATACAGTTTGGATAGTATACAGTCCTGTAGAGTATATAGTCGTTTATAGTATGCAGTCTGCTAGAGTTTACAGTCTGGTCTCCTACACATTCTGGTCTCCTACACATTCTGGTCTCCTACACATTCTGGCCTAGTACACAGTCTGGTCTAGTATACAGTCCGGTCTAGTACACAGTCTGGTCTAGTATACAGTCTGGTGGAGCATACAGTCTGGTCGAGCATACAGTCTGGTCGAGCATACAGTCTGGTCTAGTATACAGTCAGGTCTAGTATACAGTCTGGTCTAGTATAGAGTCTAGTCTAGTACACAGTCTGTTAATTTACAATGTCTGGTCTAGTATAGAGTCTGGTCTAGTATACAGTCTGGTCTAGTACACAGTCTAGTCTAGTACACAGTCTGTTAATTTACAACGTCTGGTCTAGTATACAGTCTGGTCTAGTATGCAGTCTGGTAGAGTATACTGTCTGGAAGAATATACAGTCTGGTCGAGAATACAGTCTGGTCTAGTATACAGTCTGGTCTAGTATGCAGTCTGGTAGAGTATACTGTCTGGAAGAATATACAGTCTGGTCGAGAATACAGTCTGGTCTAGTATACAGTCTGGTCTAGTATGCAGTCTGGTAGAGTATACTGTCTGGAAGAATATACAGTCTGGTCGAGAATACAGTCAGGTCTAATATACAGTCTGGTTGAGTATACAGTTTGTCTAGTATACAGTCGTGTAGAGTATACCGTCTCGTATAGTGTACAGTCTGGTCGAAAATACAGTCTGGTCTAGTACACAGTCTGTTATTGTATACAGTCTGGTGTAGTACACAGTCTGGTAGAGTATACAATCTGGTCTGGTATACAGTCTGGTCTACTATACAGTCTGGTCAAGTACACAGTCTGTTATTGTACACAGTCTGGTGTAGTACACAGTCTGGTGTAGTACACAGTCTGTTCTAGTACACAGTCTGTTCTAGTATACAGTCTGTTCTAGTATACAGTCTGGTCTAGTATACAGTCTGGTCTAGTATACAGTCTGGTCTAGTATACAGTCTGTTCTAGTATACAGTCTGGTCTAGTATACAGTCTGGTCTAGTATACAGTCTGGTCTAGTATACAGTCTGATCTAGTATACAGTCTGATCTAGTATACAGTCTTGTATTGTATACAGTCTTGTATTGTATACAGTCTAGTAGAGTATACAGTCTGGTATGGTATGCAGTCTGTTGTAGTTTACAGTTTGGTATGGTATACAGTCTGGTCGAGTTTACCGTCTGGTAGAGTATACAGTCCGGTAGAGTAAACAGTCTCGTCGAGTACACAGTCTCGTCGAGTACACAGTCTGGTCTAGTACACAGTCTGGTCTACTATACAGTGTGGCAGAGTATACAGTGTGGCAGAGTATACAGTCTGGTAGCGTACACAGTCTGGTAGCGTATACAGTCTGGTAGCGTATACAGTCTGGTAGAGTATACAGTCTGGTAGAGTATACAGTCTGGTAGAGTATACAGTCTGGTAGAGTACACAGTCTGGTAGAGTATACAGTCTGGTAGAGTATACAGTCTGGTAGAGTATACAGTCTGGTAGAGTACACAGTCTGGTAGAGTATACAGTCTGGTAGAGTACACAGTCTGGTAGAGTATACAGTCTGGTAGACTATACAGTCTGGTAGAGTACACAGTCTGGTAGCGTATACAGTCTGGTAGCGTATACAGTCTGGTAGAGTACACAGTCTGGTAGAGTACACAGTCTGGTAGAGTACACAGTCTGGTAGCGTATACAGTCTGGTATAGTACACAGTCTGTTGTAGTTTACAGTCTGGTAGAGTACACAGTCTGTTGTAGTTTACAGTCTGTTAGAGTACACAGTCTGGTAGCGTATACAGTCTGGTAGCGTATACAGTCTGGTAGAGTACACAGTCTGGTAGCGTATACAGTCTGTTGTAGTTTACAGTCTGGTAGAGTACACAGTCTGTTGTAGTTTACAGTCTGGTAGAGTACACAGTCTGGTAGCGTATACAGTCTGGTAGCGTATACAGTCTGGTAGAGTACACAGTCTGGTAGAGTACACAGTCTGGTAGCGTATACAGTCTGGTGTAGTACACAGTCTGGTGTAGTACACAGTCTGGTAGCGTATACAGTCTGGTAGAGTATACAGTCTGGTAGCGTATACAGTCTGGTAGCGTATACAGTCTGGTAGCGTATACAGTCTGGTAGAGTACACAGTCTGGTAGAGTATACAGTCTGGTAGCGTATACAGTCTGGTAGAGTATACAGTCTGGTAGCGTATACAGTCTGGTAGCGTATACAGTCTGGTAGCGTATACAGTCTGGTAGCGTATACAGTCTGGTAGAGTATACAGTCTGGTAGCGTATACAGTCTGGTAGAGTACACAGTCTGGTAGAGTACACAGTCTGGTAGAGTATACAGTCTGGTAGAGTACACAGTCTGGTAGAGTACACAGTCTGGTAGCGTATACAGTCTGGTATTGTATACAGTATAGTAGCGTATACAGTCTGGTATAGTATACAGTCTGGTATAGTACACAGTCTGGTAGAGTATACAGTCTGGTATTGTATACAGTCTAGTAGCGTATACAGTCTGGTAGAGTACACAGTCTAGTAGCGTATACAGTCTGGTATAGTATACAGTCTGGTATAGTACACAGTCTGGTAGCGTATACAGTCTGGTAGCGTATACAGTCTGGTAGCGTATACAGTCTGATAGAGTACACAGTCTGGTAGCGTATACAGTCTGGTAGCGTATACAGTCTGGTAGAGTACACAGTCTGGTAGCGTATACAGTCTGGTAGAGTACACAGTCTGGTAGAGTATACAGTCTGGTAGAGTACACAGTCTGGTAGAGTACACAGTCTGGTAGCGTATACAGTCTGGTATTGTATACAGTCTAGTAGCGTATACAGTCTTGTATAGTATACAGTCTGGTATAGTACACAGTCTGGTAGAGTATACAGTCTGGTATTGTATACAGTCTAGTAGCGTATACAGTCTGGTAGAGTACACAGTCTAGTAGCGTATACAGTCTGGTATAGTATACAGTCTGGTATAGTACACAGTCTGGTAGAGTATACAGTCTGGTAGAGTATACAGTCTGGTATAGTACACAGTCTGGTAGCGTATACAGTCTGGTATTGTATACAGTCTAGTAGCGTATACAGTCTGGTAGAGTACACAGTCTGGTAGCGTATACAGTCTGGTATAGTACACAGTCTGGTATTGTATACAGTCTAGTAGCGTATACAGTCTGGTAGAGTACACAGTCTAGTAGCGTATACAGTCTGGTAGAGTATACAGTCTGGTAGAGTATACAGTCTGGTATAGTACACAGTCTGGTAGAGTAAACAGTCTGGTATTGTATACACTCTGGTATTGTATACAGTCTGGTAGAGTATACAGTCTGGTATAGTACACAGTCTGGTAGAGTAAACAATCTGGTATAGTGCACACAGTCTGGTAGAGTATACAGTCTGGTATTGTATACAGTCTGGTATTGTATACAGTCTGGTAGAGTATACAGTCTGATATAGTACACAGTCTGGTATAGTACACAGTCTGGTAGAGTATACAGTCTGGTAGCGTATACAGTCTGGTAGAGTATACAGTCTGGTAGAGTATACAGTCTGGTAGAGTATACAGTCTGGTAGAGTATACAGTCTGGTATAGTATACAGTCTGGTAGAGTATACAGTCTGGTAGAGTACACAGTCTGGTATAGTGAGCGGTCTGTGTGAGAGCCTGAGGAACGCAACAGTTACCAACATAAATAGAAATGTAATTTTTCCCAAAGACCCATCTCAGAGGACTGCTTCACTGACATCAGAACTCCCCAGTTTTG